>NC_137818.1:3286460-3288960 GCF_963921795.1 Nannobrachium achirus | reverse complement strand
CTACTATGGTACAGTTACAGTGTGTCTCCATATGGGTCGACCTCTATCTAGTGAAGAGCTGTGTTGTTTTCTCTACTACGGTACAGTTACAGTGTGTCTCCATATGGGTTGACCTCTATCTAGTGAAGACGTGTTGTTTTCTCTACTACGGTACAGTTACAGTGTGTCTCCATATGGGTCGACCTCTATCTAGTGAAGACCTGTGTTGTTTTCTCTACTACGGTACAGTTACAGTGTGTCTCCATATGGGTCGACCTCTATCTAGTGAAGAGCTGTGTTGTTTTCTCTACTACGGTACAGTTACAGTGTGTCTCCATATGGGTCGACCTCTATCTAGTGAAGACCTGTGTTGTTTTCTCTACTACGGTACAGTTACAGTGTGTCTCCATATGGGTCGACCTCTATCTAGTGAAGACCTGTGTTGTTTTCTCTACTACGGTACAGTTACAGTGTGTCTCCATATGGGTCGACCTCTATCTAGTGAAGAGCTGTGTTGTTTTCTCTACTACGGTACAGTTACAGTGTGTCTCCATATGGGTCGACCTCTATCTAGTGAAGAGCTATGTTGTTTTCTCTACTACGGTACAGCTACAGTGTGTCTCCAGACCTGTGTCGTTTTCTCTACTCTACAGTACAGTGTGTCTCCAGACCTGTGTTGTTTTCTCTACTATGGTACAGTTACAGTGTGTCTCCATATGGGTCGACCTCTATCTAGTGAAGAGCTGTGTTGTTTTCTCTACTACGGTACAGTTACAGTGTGTCTCCATATGGGTTGACCTCTATCTAGTGAAGACGTGTTGTTTTCTCTACTACGGTACAGTTACAGTGTGTCTCCATATGGGTCGACCTCTATCTAGTGAAGACGTGATGTTTTCTCTACTACGGTACAGTTACAGTGTGTCTCCATATGGGTCGACCTCTATCTAGTGAAGACCTGTGTTGTTTTCTCTACTACGGTACAGTTACAGTGTGTCTCCATATGGGTCGACCTCTATCTAGTGAAGAGCTGTGTTGTTTTCTCTACTACGGTACAGTTACAGTGTGTCTCCATATGGGTCGACCTCTATCTAGTGAAGACGTGTTGTTTTCTCTACTACGGTACAGTTACAGTGTGTCTCCAGACCTGTGTTGTTTTCTCTACTACGGTACAGTTACATTGTGTCTCCATATGGGTCGACCTCTATCTAGTGAAGACGTGTTGTTTTCTCTACTACGGTACAGTTACAGTGTGTCTCCATATGGGTCGACCTCTATCTAGTGAAGACGTGATGTTTTCTCTACTACGGTACAGTTACAGTGTGTCTCCAGACCTGTGTTGTTTTCTCTACTACGGTACAGTTACAGTGTGTCTCCAGACCTGTGTTGTTTTCTCTACTACGGTACAGTTACAGTGTGTCTCCATATGGGTCGACCTCTATCTAGTGAAGATGTGATGTTTTCTCTACTACGGTACAGTTACAGTGTGTCTCCAGACCTGTGTTGTTTTCTCTACTATGGTACAGTTACAGTGTGTCTCCATACCCACTGAGCACGCCGTCTAAAAGTGGTCTAATAGTGGTATAGATTTGAACGTTTTTTAGTTGTCTAAACTTAGACTAGACGACTAATAGACTTCTATTAGTCGTCTAAATATAGACCGTCTACATTTAGACGACTATTAGAAGTCTATTAGTCGTCTAGTGTAAGTTTAGACAACTAAAAAACGTTCAAATCTATACCACTATTAGACCACTTTTAGACGGCGTGCTTAGTGGGTATGGGTCGACCTCTATCTAGTGAAGACCTGTGTTGTTTTCTCTACTACGGTACAGTTACAGTGTGTCTCCATATGGGTCGACCTCTATCTAGTGAAGACCTGTGTTGTTTTCTCTACTACGGTACAGTTACAGTGTGTCTCCATATGGGTCGACCTCTATCTAGTGAAGAGCTGTGTTGTTTTCTCTACTACGGTACAGTTACAGTGTGTCTCCATATGGGTCGACCTCTATCTAGTGAAGAGCTGTGTTGTTTTCTCTACTACGGTACAGTTACAGTGTGTCTCCATATGGGTCGACCTCTATCTAGTGAAGACGTGTTGTTTTCTCTACTCTACGGTACAGTTACCGTGTGTCTCCAGACCTGTGTTGTTTTCTCTACTACGGTACAGTTACAGTGTGTCTCCAGTTGGCTTCAGGACGGATCAGTGGTCGTGGCTCCAACAACAACATGTTCTATATGTGCCTCCCAGGCATGCATAGCAGCGTGGCTGCAGTGCAGCTAGCGTGCCGTGCAGACCAGAGCAGAGCGGGGCTATTTTCAGCAGCCTCTGTGTGCTGTGATCTCTTTTCTCTCTCTCTCTCTCTCTCTCTCTCTCTCTCTCTCTCTCTCTCTCTCTCTCTCTCTCTCAGGGACGTGCTGGCCATTGGACAAAGCGGGACAACTCCCGAACAGCCGGTTCATTCCCGGCCGGTCCAGGCCGGCCATTAGGAAAAAATAAATGTCGGCCTTCGTTCCATTTTGG
>NC_137818.1:3276269-3281269 GCF_963921795.1 Nannobrachium achirus | reverse complement strand
TTGACCCTATTTCAGGACAGAAACAGCGAAAAACGACCAGAAAATGTTCAAAAACATCTATATTTCTCTTTGTACATATAAATATTAAGGTGTATTCTTTTTATACCACTTGTTATTTGAACCCTAATGGTGTCTAGACAATATTGCTTCTTGTTGCCGTGGTCAATCAACGTGGCTTGGGGTTCATTTTAACCCTTTCTTACACCTATCCCCAAAACAAAACATAAGATGGAGATAATAGAAAATACCATAACTCTTGAACAACATACAGAGACAAATAAACACATTTTCCCACATCATTTGCACCCAAGGAACTCATTAAAGTGGTTATTATTAAGATTCAAGCACATTTTGACACTACTTCATGGCAGAAACTGCAAAAGAATTGCAGAAAATATTCAAATCACATCTATATTTCTCTTTGTACAACATTTCTAAGGTTACACGTCATGTTTCTTAGTACCCTAATGGTGTCTAGTGTCAAGATTTAGTAGTGTTGCCCAACTCATGTCCCATGGGGTTCATGTTTTTTCCCCAGATATGTTTTGGGGCTTTTATGCCTTTATTGACAGGACAGTAGACTGACCGGAAACGGGGAGAGAGAGTGACACCCAGCAAATCTGGACGGGCTCGGGGATCGAAACAGCGACCCACTGCAGTCTACACAAAGCCTACTGTATGTGGGATGCGCCCAGACCATTTTGAATCGATGTCCGTAAGTTATCAAAGAACAATTTCACTGGTCAGTGTCTTCCATCTCATCAAACTCCACCTCATCCTCTTCCTTATCATCATCATTATCATCACTGAGGACAGCCAACAGGTCAATGAGAGATTGGGGAAGAATTGGCCCACAAGACCAGACAGGCTCCAAAGTCCATCCTTCCGTCTTCTGCCACCCCTGACCTTCGTCATAGGTTTAGGCCCCAACAAGATTGGCTCAGCTGCTGGCTTGTAACAGGCCACTCACTCTATAGTTCACCCGCTGGATGTGGGGGATGAGCATATTGGCAGAGGGGCAGGCAGGCAAAATGCACTCTAGACCTGCTGCAGAGGGTCTCGTCTTCACCCACCAGTTTATTCAGCATCTTGCTCCTAGCCTGGTCGACTGATGTCTCGTGTGCTTGATTTTACATCACACACGTGAAAGCTTCCAGCTGTTCCTGCACTTCTGGCTTCAACTTACACTCATTGCCCAGCTGGCTGTAGAATGATTGTTACGATTATTGCTAAATTTGGTCTCTCAAAATGTTGCATTATACATAATGCAACATTTTGAGAGAAATGCTTGGCGATGAGTGTAAGTTGAAGCCGGAAGTGCAGGAGCAGCTGGAAGCCTTCGCGTGTGTGATGTAAAATCAAGCACGTGATACATCAGTGAACTATGGTAGGAGCAAGATGCTGAATGAACTGGGGGGTGAAGACGAGACCCTCTGCAGCAGGTCTAGAGTGCATTTTGCCTGCCTGCCCCTCTGCCAATATGCTCATCCCCCACATCCAGCGGGTGAACTATAGAGTGAGTGGCCTGTTACAAGCCAGCAGCTGAGCCAATCTTGTGGGGGCCTAAACCTATGACGAAGGTCAGGGGTGGCAGAAGACGGAAGGATGGACTTTGGAGCCTGTCTGGTCTTGTGGGCCAATTCTTCCCCAATCTCTCATTGACCTGTTGGCTGTCCTCAGTGATGATGATGATGATAAGGAAGAGGATGAGGTGGAGTTTGATGAGATGGAAGACACTGACCAGTGAAATTGTTCTTTGATAACTTACGGACATCGATTCAAAATGGTCTGGGCGCATCCCACATACAGTAGGCTTTGTGTAGCCTGCAGTGGGTCGCTGTTTCGATCCCCGAGCCCGTCCAGATTTGCTGGGTGTCACTCTCTCTCCCCGTTTCCGGTCAGTCTACTGTCCTGTCAATAAAGGCATAAAAGCCCCAAAACATATCTGGGGAAAAAACATGAACCCCATGGGACATGAGTTGGGCAACACTACTAAATCTTGACACTAGACACCATTAGGGTACTAAGAAACATGACGTGTGACCTTAGAAATGTTGTACATGTAGATTTGAATATTTTCTCCAAATCTTTTGCAGTTTCTGCCATGAAGTAGTGTCAACATTTGCTTGAATCTTAATAATAACCACGTTAAGGAGTTCCTTGGGTGCAAATGATGTGTTGATTTGTCTCTGTATGTTGTTTACTTCAAGAGTTATGGTATTTTCTATTATCTCCATCTTATGTTTTGTTTTGGGGATAGGTGTAAGAAAGGGTTAAAATGAACCCCAAGCCATGTTGATTGACCACGGCAACAAGAAGCAATATTGTCTAGACACCATTAGGGTTCAAAAAACAACTGGTATAAAAGGAATACACCTTAATATGTATAAGTACAAAGAGAAATATAGATGTTTTTGAAAATGTTCTGGTAGTTTTTCGCTGTTCCTGTCCTGAAATAGGGTCAAGATGTGCTTGAATGTTAAAAATGATGACGTAAATAAATTCCTTGTGTCAAAATCATATAGAAAAATGTGTTCATTTGTCCCTGTAGGTTGTTAACTTCAAGAGTTAAGGCATTTTGTTATGTCCATTGTATGGTCCAGATTGGGGATAGGTGTAAGAAAAGGTTAAAAATGAACCTCATGGGACATTAGTTGACCACGGCAACAAGAAAAAATCATAACTAGACACCATAAGGGTCCTAAAAAACATGTGGTATAAAAAGAATACACGTTAATGTATTTGTACAAAGAGAAATATAGATGTGTTTTGAATATTTCTGGTAGTTTTTCGCTGTTTCTGTCCTGAAATAGGGTCAAGATGTGCTTTAATGTTAAAAATGATGCCGGAAATGAATTCCTTGTGTCAAAATCATATAGAAAAGTGTGTTCATTTGTCCCTGTAGATTGTTTACATCAAGAGTGATGGCATTTTCTTTTATGTCCATTGTATGGTTGAGATTGGGGATAGTTGTGAGAAAAGGTTAAAAATGAACCCCATGGGACATTAGTTGACAACGGCAACAAGCAGAAATCACAACTAGACATCATAACGGTCCTAAAAAACCTGTGGTATAAAAAGAATACACCTTAATTTATCTGTACAAAGAGAAGTATAGATGTGTTTTGAACATTTTTGGGTTATTTTTCGCCGTTTCTGTCCTGAAATAGCGTCAAGATGTGCTTAAATGTTAAAAATAACCACTTTAATGAATTCCCTGGGTCAAAATCATATAGAAAAGTGTGTTAATTTGTCCCTGTAGGTTGTTTACATCAAGAGTTATGGCATTTTCTGTTATGACCATTGTATGGTTCAGATTGGGAATAGTTGTGAGAAAAGGTTAAAAATGAACCCCATGGGACATTAGTTGACCACGGCAACAAGCAGAAATCATAACTAGACATCATAACGGTCCTAAAAAAACAGGTTTCGAAAACATGTCATTGGGGTGCTGGTAGACCCCTCTCTCCTGCCCTACTATGTGTGTGAGAGGCCCTGGGCCTGGAGGGCCTGATAACATTTACATCAAAAATCTAAATATTGAATCAAGCAAATGAAAAACTGTTCAGGGTGTTCATAAAAGCCTGATTAGATGATAAAATTACCAAAAGTTTTTTTTTAAAGTGAAAAATCCATTTAAGCCAACTTACTTTTATCAAGTGATTTGACATGTTGCTCGTTGTGGAGTCATAGTCAGATCACAGATCCTGCATCTTACTTTGGTTTTGTCCTCTACTTGTTCAAAGTGTTTCCACATGAAAGCATTGAAAGCAGCCAGTAGGCTATAGCATGTTTTATTGGGAGAAACCAAGCAAGTATATGTTAAAAAACATCCTCCCTTCTATGCTGCTTCTTGTCACCTGACAGGGGGGGAGAGTCCCACACTGGATGTATAGGGCATGGAAGGAACACGTTATTCCAACCAGTTCCTTTCTCCTCCATCAGGCGCCCCGGCTGGCCAGGGGGAGGCAGTACTGTATGTGAGCTGTGTGGCTCTATAAACACTATTCTGAGCACGTGCAGACAGTGCTGAGGTCATGCTCTGGGTGGCAGAGGGGAAGGTGAAGACAGCAGCAGATGGGAGCGTTACCGTGACGACGTGGTGAAGATGATGATGATGAAGATGATGACGAGGCCCACAGGCACCCGCGGGTGTCGCGGTGTCGCGTCGGGCACCCAACGTAGACGTGAACTTGGCCTGAACCAGACAAGGACACGCAGACAGCCAGGGAGACCATATATTGTACTTGCAAATGTATTCCTTCTGCCATTTCTGTGGCGGAGGTAAACCTCGTATGTGCAGAACCGTTTGTTGATCAGAAAATGGTAAAAGAATGTGTGTTCAAATGAAGAAAAAGGCAGTGTCAGTGTCAGTACACGATAGTTTGCTCTCCCGTCGTTTTCTTTACTCTTATTCTTATTTATTCTATAACCAAACAAACAACTACGTTTCTCCCATGCGGGCCTCATGAAGAAGTTTTTTTGTTGTTGTATCTGTTAAGAGGCTAATCTGCAGCATTTTCTAAAAGCCATGCTTTGACACTTTTCTTGAAAAGATGATGACTTCAGAAGCTCTTTATTGTTCCAGGTTTCTGCTCCTCCATTATCTAGATGAGTGTTTTCACATATCTGTTTTCAACTTGGACAAGGACAGGTCTGCAATGCGTTGCGAATGAACTCCGCTGCCACTCTCCTTAAAAACATTGCTATGGTACAACAACTCTGCTGTAGCAGGTGTTATGTTCAGAGTTCAGCTGTAATTGAACAGACTTCAGCTGCCAGAGGACAAAGCATAAGCACAGTTAGGTGGAGATATAGGGATGCAATCGGCAATCAATTATATCACTGGATCAATTCCAAAGTCATTGAGAATCGATAAGGTTTTGGCTTCTTGTTATCAATCGTCTTATCGATTGTAGAGGAACCTGACCTGATGTCATGTCTCGAGAGACAAGAGTCCATGCAACTGAGATCAAATCTACTGGTATGCATGTTGTTCT
>NC_137818.1:3243769-3271269 GCF_963921795.1 Nannobrachium achirus | reverse complement strand
GGTTTATCAGAGGGAAGTCATGATAGGTAAAACAATGTAGGCCTATATAATGTATAGTATATAATGTATAGTATATGGTTATATAATGGTAAACACAGCTCACAGCTTGCAGCTCTGCTGCTGTGGTTCTGCGTCTGCATCGCACCGCAGATCATAGATCAGCCGTCAGACACACGTAGCCTTTCTCTACAACAATGGATTGATTCCTTCCCTGGCTAATTATGTTTACCACCCACCAACACAGTGAAACATCACCGCTGCCAGGCAGAAACCTTGTATCTCCATATTAAAACTTTTTGTTATGTTTATTAAAACATATGTTGTGGATAAGAAAGTAAACAATTGCCATAATACTAGGGTGTCACATTGAAAATGTACAAGTTTGTAGATTTTCACAGTTTTAAAAGGTTTATTTTATTTTATGATAATAACAAAGGAACCGTTCCCCCCGACAGCTGTGTTGATGCAGCTCTGCTTTCTCTCTAGCAGATCAATGAGATTAAAGCCATCAGTCATCACACTGGGAGTTGACGCTACAGCAGACACATTACCCATTCAGAACAGGTACACAGTATCGTGTATCATTATTTTGTGCTTTAACTATTGAAAAATAGCAGATATACAAGCTCACAGCGCGGCACTTGGTGCCGCGCTGTGAGCTTGTATATCTGCTATTTTTCAAAAATTGAGAAAATTTGAATTTTGACCCGATTCTATAAGTGTCTTTTGAATCCTTCTAAGGTTTTTTTGAAAACCCTATGTTTCTATGTCAGCAATCTGGCCAGCAATCGTCAAAGAAAAGGTCCTTTTCACTCAACTGGAGCTCAGTTAGTCTGTTCTTGAGAGACTACTATGTCAGTGGTTCTCAAACCTTTTCATGTGAAGGACCCCCAAAATGATATGTATTTGGCCACGGACACCCATCTCAAAATATCTAGTTCCAGGGACCACCCCCAGAAGCAAAATTTGAGTTACAAACGTTCGCTTTGAAAATACATATATTCTGTTGTTTAGCTTCATACTGAATTTCCATTACTTATGTGGAGTGTAATGTTTGGTCATAATAATTGCTAACTAACCCATGTTGACTATGCATGTTGACTATGCTGGCTGTTGTGCTAAGTGGCCATGCTTTCTGAACAGGTTACTCTAAGTTATGGTTTCTTTGATTTAAGTGTTTTGTACTTTGAATGCAGACACTGTACATTGATAGACATGTAGGCAAATGTTATTTCCTTGTATCTGAAGACAGGACTACTTTGGGTCTGTGGCAACTGATACCTGTATATGCCTCTGTTTTGTCATGTTAGGCCTTTTACTAAGCTTCTGTGATATGTGCAGTGCCATTTATTTTTTATAATATTGTGTATCATTCTCATTGTGAACTTTTTGTCATTTTGTTCACAGTTTCACAATTACTAAGCTACTAAGTCCAACACACCTGCCTGTTCTTTGGAGCTTGACTAGTTTAGCTGCCTGTCTAACCAAACATACGTCCACGAGGACAGCGTTTAGTGAGGACAGAACAATAATCTTCTGGTTTCGGTTTAATAACTCATGATGTCCATCAATTATCAATTGAAAAAGTGTTTTATAAGCAGACATGTTTAGGCCCTTTGCTTGAAAATATGACCTATATGTAGTTAAAAGGATCTCTAGGTAAAATAGTAGAATGATGCAATTGTGCAGGCTCTCCCCTACTAAAAGTACAGTAGTTGAGCAAAGGTACTTGACATCAGTGCCGTGCACAGGGGCGTAGCTACTGTATAGGCAAAGCAGCCAATGCAGTCGCATTAGGGCCCGGGGGAGAAGGAGGCCCGCCATCGCTCCGGGAAAATAATAATAATATATCTTTTTAAAAAACTTTTATTTTGAAATGCCTACCGGATTGCCCATCTTGACTGATTGCTCCATCAGATCAGTTGCTTGAGGACAGCTGTTTCCTGTTTACTTTTAGCGGTGGGCATGAGAATCTCTCTGCCGTCTGTTTAGCGTTTAAGGCTGTTATGGTAGTTTTCTACAGCATGTCTCTGAAACTAATATCTGATTTCCTTGGTGGGCCCGCCACCCAATTAAAAAAAGAGAGTTGTATGCTACAGAAGCAAGTAGGATATTGTTGATCAGTCCATGACTCAGAGGAGGATTAGGAACAGAATTTCCACTCAAAGGTAATTAATAGCATTTATACCAGGGGTCTTCAACAGGGGGTCCTCAGACAAAGTTACTACAGGGGGTCCTCCAAATCTTCCAATCCTTTTTATATTAACAACTTGAACCCTAGTGTCCATATTATAGAACTTTAGCCAAAAATAGCAGATCTACAAGCTCGGCTATTTTCAGCAAAGAGGTTTGGTGTAGAGGGGAAAAGAGCAGACTAAGTACAGAGTGAAAGGTCAAGTTTATTAAGTATTGACGGTTCAAGTGGTTAAATATCTGAAAACACACATTGACATGAATCCAAAATACACTCATGATTGTGCTGTCAAACAATGAAACTATATGGAATCTCTGAACAGGTTGTGGGGGTCCCTGCTTCATCTCTCTCTCAACTATGGGGTCCTTGGGTCTGAAAACGTTGAAGACCCCTGATTTATACTGTACCTATGGTGTTCTGATGGCCGCTGTTGCCTACTGGGGGGGGGGGGGGGGGGGGGGGGGTGGCTGTGGTGGAAACCTGGCATTGGGGCCCGGCGGGGGGTTGCTACGCTACTGGCCGTGCAGTCATGGTCTGGAGTGACAGCTGTATCTGAAATGACAAATTGCCTTTCTTCTTTCCCCCGTTAGTGGGTTTTCTTAACACAATTATCGAAACGAAGCGGATAAAAGCACCAAACCTTTTTTGTTAGGCTTCTTTAGGACCTAACGATGGATTTTAGACTCGGGAACCAAACTTTATTTTGAAGTTTACCCATAGAATTATCCATATCAAGTTGGGCTCCCATCGACTTTCTATACAGGAGGAAAATACCCAGAAAAAAAACCTGCTTTTAGTAGGATATGAGGGGTCTAACTAGGGGTTTGCACAAAAAACTTTCCTTGGGCTAGAAATGGCCCCACAAAACGATGGTTTAGTGATGAGTCATCATTTTTCACAGTTTTTTGGGTGTTTTTGGGGGCCATTTCTAGCCCAAGGAAAGTGTTTTGTGCAAAACAAATGTTTGCAATGGATTCAGAATCATGACAGACCCCCATAGTGCTTTCTGTGCTGCTGTGCTGATAAGTGACTGTTGGGGGAAGGAGGGGGAGGAGGAGGGGGGGTTGTCGGGGTGTTGTCGGCGTGTTCCCCGTGTGCCCTTGAGCCTGACAGGGACACAACCTCCACCCATCAATTCTCACATGGCCCTCTTCTAGCGCCACCTTGAGGCCCATTCTTGCAAAACACAGTTTTGGTTGCTGCTCCTACAATTTTTGCCCTAAAATCACACAAATTGGTACACAGTATGTCTACAATCATCTCTTCAACATGGATCTCTCCCTTTCAGGCCGATTTCTTATTTGGACACAGCTCCTACAATTTTTGCCCTAAAATCACGCATCGCTACACAGTATGTCTACACTCATCTCTTCAACATGGATCTGTCCCATTTAGCGCTACCTTCTGGACGATTTCTTATGACACTTTTCTGGACACTACTCCTACACATTTGGCCCTAAAATCACACAAATCGCTACACAGTATGTCTACACTCATGTCATCAACATGGATCTGTCCCATATAGCGCCCCCATCAGGCCGCTTTTTTCAAACACATTTTTGGACACTGCTCCTACAAATTTTGCCCTAAAATCACGAAAATCGGTACACCCCACATTCTCTGAGCCAACCAAAACTATACATTGTCCACACAACTAGAAACCAATGCCAGTTACAGCCGTCTTTGTGTATACATGTGACCTGACGGTTGCTTATCTCCCGATTAGGGAGTCTTACTGGTAGTAGTAGTAGTAGTAGTAGTTTTATTTTTGGTCATTGTTATAATGCAATGCATTTTCATTCATTTCATTCACATACACATAAATAATATAATCCCTAGCAAACTGAACACCCTCTGTGTTTTCATGTGAAGGACCCCCAAAATGATATGTATTTGGCCACGAACCCCATCTCAAAATATTTAGTTCCAAGGACCACCCAGAAGCAAAATCTTAGTTACAAATGTTCGCTTCAAAAACACATTATTCAAAGATTTGCACACAAATCACACAAACCTAAGGTACATCGTTGCGAGACGTTGTGAGCATGTAGATCTGCTATTTTCACTATTTCTGCCTCTAATATTTAACCATTTTGGCCTATGTTTAATTTGTCATTTTAGAGGTATTAAAAAGTCCTTAAATTGTCACTTTAGAAATGTGCAGATACCCTCTATATACTTAAACCTTATGTTGGTTTGTTTACAGTTGAGTGAGAAAACAATGTTTCACATTAAGTTATTTATCTGGGAACCCTTTGGGGACCCCCCTGGGGGTCCGGACCCACAGGTTGAGAACCACTGTTCTAAACAAGCTTAATCTGCTGGATGCACTGCAGCCTTTTTTTCTACCCTTTTTTCCTAGTCATTCTACCCTTTTCAACTGTCTTTATTAAAAGAAACAGCTTGTTGCTACAGCAGCAAACAGGAACGAATAAACATCAGAGCCTCGCTTGGAGAACACGGTTTGACGACCTTCGCTAAAACAGGCAGCAGGCGTACAGGCTGTTATAGTTACAAAGTTCGAAATCTGATGATAACTAAGAAATATATAATAATAACCAGTAAGACTCCCTAATCGGGAGATAAGTGACTGTCATGTCACATGTATACGCTGGGGGGGCGAGTTACAGCATTATATGTGCGCTGCAGTGATGGGGGTCCTCCACTAGGGGGCGCGACTACTTTTGCATCCGTTCTGGAGCACCAGGAGTCGGTGGTCCCCGGGAATTCCCTGTGAGCTGCCCCGTTGGGGTGGTCATTTGGTCATTTTTGTACTTTTTGGCGGCGGCGGCGGCAGGGGGTCCCTGGGAGTCCCTGGAGCTCCGGGGGTCCCTGGAGGTTGTGGTTTTGGCGGGCAAGGAGTGTAATAGCCATGTCAACTCGGTAAATGCATAGTGCATTTAGCACATGATTGCAAATGACAGTATAAGCCAACCGAGTCAGCATGCATGATTACACATGATTACCAATGACATTACGTGACAAACAACACAACATAGTTGACATGCATGATTAAACCTGATTACAAATGACATGATTGCTGATGGCAATTATCCAACGTGATTACACAGGATACCAAAGCCATCCTGAAAAAAAAAAAAAATATATATATATAAGTATATATAAGTAAACAGGGAATAGACCAGAGCATTGGTTCTCAAAGTGGGGTTTGGGGACCCCCAGAGGTCCTTGAGGATAGTTCCCAGGGGGTCCCCCCAGCAAAAGTAGTAGTAATTTCTTAGTTGAGAGAGAGATGAAGCAGGGACCCCCCCACAACCTGTTCATAGATTCCATATAGTTTCATTGTTTGACAGCACAATCAGTGTATTTTGGATTCATGTCAGTTAGTGTTTTCAGATATTTAACCACTTGAACCGTCAATACTTAATAAACCTGACCTTTCACTCTGTACTTAGTCTGCTCTTTTTCCCCTCTACACCAAACCTCTTTGCCAAAAATAGAGGCAGCACGAGGCGTTGTGAGCTTGTAGATCGGCTATTTTTGTCTAAAGTTCTCAGAATATGGATGCTAGGGTTAAAGTGGTTAAAGGGGAAGACTACCCATTTTCAATATTAAACTATGTGATTAATATACCTTAGAGGAGTTGTGTGGAAATAGAAAAAAAGTTCCCCCCCTTCTGTGTTGCCTAGAACTGGAGGATTGATTTTGGGGTTTGTATTGTAAAGTACAACGTGATGACATCACGCCGTTGTACTTTTACAATACAGTTTTTGACGGCAAATTTTGATTTAGTTTTAGTCTTTTGAATAAAATGTCATTTAGTTTTTAGTCATAATTTAGTCACCTGAAAAGTTTTAGCTTTAGTCTAATTTTAGTTGACTAAATATCATAAGATTTTAGGCGACTAAATCTAACATTGATTTAGTCAACTGAAATGTATTTTGGCAGGCCTTGATGGCATCGTAATGACTGAATGTACGCTTGGTTGTGTGCTGACAACCAAGCATTGTTTTCCGCAAGCAACCAAACCTGAGAGCAACCAAACATAAAATGACTCTTCTCCACTAGTCCCTCCCTAACGTTTTAGTCTAGTTTTTATTTTGTTGACAAAATTGTCAATATATTTAGTCTCAGTTTTAGTCATCACTGCTTAGTTTTTATTTAGTTTTCGTCAGTGAACAAAACGCAGTCAACAAACATTTTTCGTCATAGTTTTAGTCGACGAAATCAACACTGCTCCCCATGCCCAGATCTCCCATTTGTTTGTTAGTGACTATAGTGACACAACCTGTTCAGATGGGGGCCTAGACCAGTGTTTCTCAACCTTTTTTTCTGCATGGGCACACTTTTCATGTCCCAAGAATCCATGGGCACACCAACATAATACGGGGGTGTAAATATCGTCACTGTCGGGAAGAAACCTTGTATCTCCAAGTTTCACATTTGTACGTTTCTTCGCAAAGTAAAGCCCTGCTTCATCATACAAGGCTGTCGCACAACAGTAGTGAAAACAGCAGATCTACAAGCACACAACGCCTCGCACCGCCTCGCACTGCACACCAAAGGTCCCCAGGCACAGTGGTTGAGAAACACTGGTCTAGACTGCAGCCAGATGGCTACATATCAATCTGGTGGTCCTTGGCACCAAGAAGGTTGATAAACGCTGGACAAGAGAACAACACAATAAAATGAATTTATTGGGCTTTCAGTGGAGATGTACTGTATGGGACCAGGCCAAGTCTCTCTCTCTCTCTCTCTCTCTCTCTCTCTCTCTCTCTCTCTCTCTCTCTCCTTCTCTCTCTCTCTCTCTCTCTCTCTCTCTCTTTCTCTTTCTCTCGCTCTCTCTCTCTCTCTCTCTCTCTCTCTCTCTCTCTTTCTCTTTCTCTCTCTCTCTCTCTCTCTCTCTCTCTCTCTCCATATGCTGGGTGGACTTTAAAGGACAATCTAGTTTTATTTTACAACAAGGGTTCATATTTTAGATTGTAATCAGAGAAAAGAAAAGATGAGTGTTAAAATGTTTTCATTCACTGCTTTCTATATAGTTGTAGCCATTTTAATGATTTTGATTTCAGTGGGTGAGGGGGCATGTGTACAAGTGGCTAAATATGGCTTTTTAGACACAATAAGCCCATTCCCAAGAATCTTTCATGGGCAGATGTGACTTATGGGGGCTGGTAGTGTTACTGTAAAATAGTGATAAAGAAATATGCGGAGAGAGAGAGAGAGAGAGAGAGAGAGCAATCACACTGTTGGCCTATAATCTGGCAAATAGTTTTCACTGTGACTGATAACCCAGCTCATTATATCTCTCTATTGTTGCCTGGTAACTGTGTGTGTGTGCATGCGTGCGTGCGTGCGTGCGTTGCGTGCGTGCGTGCGTGCGTGCGTACAGTGTTATTAGTAGTTTTAATTAGTGTGACAGACAGTGGCTGCAACATAGATAAGGTGGGAGTGGCAGTCGCTGCTCTCTGCATTCTATTAACGTTCTAATATCTGACGTTCTCTCAAATTAGACCTCCACTCTGCTGCAAGAGGAACCAGAGGACCAGATAGGATCTCAGGGGCGTCAATTGGGTATGGCAGGGGTATGCAGCTGCCATACCCTGGGTCCAGGGGGGAGAATAAAAGTTACTTTTAAAGCTATACTGTGTAAGTTGCTCAACTAGTGGTCAGTAGCGTCCGCGTCTTTCGGCCGTTTTTCGCCGCGGACCGGGCCTCACACCCCCGCGTCACCCCCGCGTCTGCCTCCACCTCGCCGAGATCTATCTTTAGAGGGGTCCCTGGTTCCTGTGCGTTCAGGCATTCCGGAGAAACGGAGTGTTTCACCCGAGTATAGATAGAGACACACGGGCGCCTACAAATATGGCCGCCCTATTGTGATAGCTAGCGACCCCACTTCAAGATGCGCTGTGATTGGCCGGCAGTGTATAACCCTCGCTGTGATTGGCCGGTAGTGTATGATGACGTAATTTTTGCGCGAAAACCGGACCCCGGTCAGGATCATAGAAAACATATAAAGAGAAGGCTTCAGAAGCTGAAAATAACGGAGTGGGTGTTCTAAAACTTTAGCGATTTAAGAGTTAGGACAATTTTAAGATTTGTTTTATAAAAAAAGTTACATGGTATAACTTTAAATATAAATCCATGAATGTCTCTTTGTCTATCTGCGCTGGTTATTAAAATAACTACAAATGCAACATTTAACAAAATGGTCACTTTAACAAGGTATTATTATTATATTCTCCACACTTGTATTCTCCCCATCTTGACAAAATGGTAAATTCCCAGGTTCCGCAGGTCAGCTGCACAGGAGCAATTCATTATCGTTAATTGTGGCACGTTTACTAACATGCCAAGTTTAGCTGCACTTGAACAACCGTTCCAGGCTGCCATATCCAGCCCAAGAAACCCTAGAAACCTGTGTAAAAAAACTGTCAAAACTCGTTTTGTCAGGCGAGGCGTTGTGAGCATGTAGATCTGCTATTTTCACAATAGAACCGTGTTATACAGAATGTAATGCCTCTTTTCCATGAGGACTCCCATCTTTGCCAGACCCTAGCTCTTGCTGAACTGACGCCGCTGTAGGATCTGAATGAAATAAACATGGAGAGTAATTTGGAGGATCGACGGTTGAGAAATACAAATAAGAAGGGAGAAGAGAGACTGCAGACCTTATTAATCCTGGGGGGATTTTTCACCCACATTACTTGAAGGTCCCTGCACTGGGCCTGCTGCCTGTTGGTTTTAGAATCCACTTTAAGATCCTTTTATTGGTTTTTAAATCATTACCTGGAAACGCTCCAACCAACTTGTCCGCAATGATTTCCAGCAGGACCCTGTCCTACTGCCAGATGTTATAATGTATTTATTGGGGCTGGTGCCAGCAAAAAGCATCTGAAATGCATCTTCTAGAACAGATCCACAGAAAACAGCCAGGAAGTGATTTGGGACTCCATTATTGCTAACGTGCGGTGGATTTTTGAGAGCAGCGTTACGGGAGATGTTTTTACTGTACACGGCGGCGCGACCCCCCATCAGCTTACAGTCATCAGACGAGGTAAAAAGAACGAGCCGTATTGGCAACGCGCCGCCGTCAAAATTGGGGCGAACGGGAACGTCCGAGGCAGTAAAAGAGTTAAGACCTGGGGAAGCAGCCTGTTAGCTACTGGCTTTAGGACCCTTAAGACCTGGGGAAGCGGCCTGTTAGCTACTGGCTTTTGTCGGAAGCTCTGCGGCTCTCTGAAGGGGAGCACACACTGGACGCGGGCGGCTGCGCAGCGTCGCATCTCGGTATCGACACACGTGAAGTGTCGCACGGTTTATTTTTAATAATTCTTTGGGAAAATGGAAAAAAATGAAATGCAATAAAACATTTATGGAAAAAACACGGCCTGCTCACGTATTAGGAGGGTAGTATGAGTCACCAGAAAGAATAATGGGTGTTTTTAATGAATCTATCATGGTTAAAATGAAGTTTAAAGTTACAATGAGTGTGTGTGGGGAGAGGCCCTGGGCCTGGAGGGCCTGGTAACATTTACATCAAATATCTAAATATTGAATCAAGCAAATTAAAAACTGTTCAGGGTGTTCATAAAAGCCTGATTAAACCATACAATGACAAAAAGTTTTTTGAAAGTGGAATATCCCTTTAAGAGCGAGTTAAGAGCTACAATCTATTTTAGTTTTTTCGCTGGGGAATGTAAACAGACGTAACTTCGGTTAAACGCAGCTCTTCCGCTAGAAATCTTGGAACCAACCGGAAGGCATATTGTGTACAGGGTGCCTTCAGTGGGGACGTGAGGGTCATAAAATAGTAATCTCTCTATGGATAACTGACCCTTGTGTGTGTGTGTGTGTGTGTGTGTGTGTGTGTGTGTGTGTGTGTGTGTGTGAGTGTGTGTGTGTGTGTGTGTGTGTGTGTGTGTGTGTGTGTGTGTGTGTGTGTGTGTGTGTGTGTGTGTGTGTGTGTGTGTGTGTGTGTGTGTGTGTGTGTGTGTGTGTGTGTGCGTGCGCGTGCGTGCGTGCCTGCCTGCCTGCCTGCCTGGTGTGTGAACCTCCTGAAGGGTAATCGATTCAACTGCTGCACGGATTGGATATTCATTAGACCCACCCCCCCACCCCCTGTGCTCATTGGAGGAGCCGCAAATTTTGGATCGGGAAACTGCCGAATCATTTACTCAACTCCAGAGCAGAGAAACAGTCCACTCTGAGAGTGGGCGGGGTCTAATATGGGCTGGAACCAGGCTAATGCTTCCCTTCTTGTCACAAGTGTTCTCTACCTATTCACAACCTCCTCTGGGTGTGTCAGTCCATATTTGAGCGGTGGTAAACCACTCCATAGAGTGGCTGTGCGTGTGTCTGTAGCCTTTTTCCTCAGCGTTTTGCCATAGCAAAACGTGTGTGTGTAGCATAGCCTGTACATCCTAGACTCAAATCCTAGTCTGAAGACGTTATGCAAGCACGACCACCGCTCACTTCACATTGGGTGTGATTTTTCAATTGGGTGTGTTTTACTCCATCTCGTCTCGGAATCTCACTGCATTTCATCCTTTCCCCAAATGAGCGCTACTGCACAACAGCGGGAAACCAGGAAATGCATTGAGATTCCGAAACAAAGCTTGAGTTCTCTTCTCACACTTTTCAAGATGTAGTGTCAAGTATGCCGTTGAATTCACGAAAAAAAGATAGTTAGAATATGAAGATAAGAGGTTTCTACCTAACAGCAACGATGACGTCATAATGTGGAGAGGTGAGGTTTGTGTGTAGAATAGCTGCTCTTCATTTGAATGGCAGTGAGTCATATCCAGCAGACAGGGTAGAGCAGGGGTCTTCAACGTTTTCAGGCCAAGGACCCCCTTAGTTGAGAGAGAGACGAAGCAGGGATTTTGAGCCTTTATCAAATAAACTAAATGCGCTTAAGTGAATGGAAACGGGTCAGACAATAAATGCGAATAGATTATGACGTTCTAGGTCCATTTCCCCTGCCGCTTTGTCCATGGTAGCCTATAGCGTTAGCCCACATAACAAACCTGTTGTTTGTTACACATGGAGTGACACGGACCATGTGTAAATTCCTCCCGTTTTCACCTCAAGCCATCGGTGGCGAGCGAACCCTTCCTCATCCCACGGTGTTGCGTGCCTGAAGTGCCCAATCTACAGGCTCACAGGCACAGCAGCTCGCATCCACGTCTCCGCGCCGCGTTGTGAGCTTGCAGATCGGCCACCTGACCTTCCAGAGGACGCTGAAACTTGCACTGTGCAGCGACGCGACCACGGTTTTCCCGGTGAACCGGTAGCTTTATGTATTGAGAGGAACTCTTGCCAATTTCGTAAGAGACTCGTCGCCAATTGTAATATATTTAAAAGTTATTTGGGGCCATGATGATAACTGATAATCCCTTCTTCCCACTACTAGACAGCGACCGAGTCACAGCAGTCAGACGTGCAGACGGTGCAGTGCTCAGGTTCGGTCTGAAAAAAATCAGCCCGATCAACTCTTGCGACCGTCGCTAATTCGAATGACACCCGCAAATGGAAACATGCTAAATTCGCTTTGTCTTAATGTGTATTTCTGATAATTCGCTTCCCTAATTCGAATAAGTTTATGGAAACGCCACTAATGTGTGTTTTCAGATATTTAACCACTTGAAACGTCAATACTTAATAAACTTGACCTTTCACTCTGTACTTAGTCTGCTCTTTTTTTTTCAAGTGGTTAATATAAAAAAGGAGAAAAAAAAGTTTCTATCACTCAAAGATTTGCAGGACCCCCTGTAGTAACTCTGAGGACCCCCTAGGGGCCCCTGGGGTAGAGGTAGAATATTAATTTTCATGTGAATGCCAGTGAGTCATATCCAGCAGACAGGGTGGGTCAGCATCTCCTCAGACCGATGGTAAAGTTACCATAGCAACCCCAGCTCGTTAAGAGCTTCTCATGTGTGCCTACTGTAGTTCCCCAGTTTGGAAACGAGATGAGATGACGTGCTGCCATCAACCAAGTGATCCCCACAGCCTCGCGCCCTGCTCTGAGTTGAGCAGTGGTCTTCCACCCTGGCATCATGGGTTAGGGTTATTAAAGCAATAAGCCACATATACTGTCAAGCCTAGCAAAAGTAGCCGATCTACAATTGCAAAACGCGTCACAGTGCGACACATTTTGAGCATGTAGATCTGCTATTTTTGAATTGGAATCCTGAATATTTGTTTAGCTATTTTTAAATTGGAATCCTGAAAATTAGCATTTTTATTTAATTTCAAATGCATTTATATGTTCTTAACAGTTTGCCAGCCGAAATAGAATGGTTGTTGGTAGATTAGCCGTGACATTTCTATAATTGTATTATGATCTGAGACATAATATTATGTTTATAAACATGAGCCCGCCACCCCTCCTTCTTGAACCGCGCCGTTGTTTTTTCTTTTTTTTTCAAACCCCGGTCGTTTGCTCACCATGAATATCTGGATCTCCATCTGGATAGAGTGGAGGTTTTGGCCGAGGCATCGTCTCCCCGTGCGTTTCGCGTGCGCGATCCGTGTGCATATAATCCAAGCATATGGTCCAGGTATGACTGAACGGTCGATGTGGGCATTTTGGCTGCTTAGCCCTTAGCACTCCAGCTATGCTAATGTAATCGTCTAAACAGTAAACGGACGACAGCAAGGAAGCTTAAAGAAGGAATGGAGCTGACGTCACTTCTGCTTCATGTCAGAGCAGCCATGAGCTATCGATGGACGAGCGATGACTAGGGAAGGTTAGACGATCGCCGATCGGATAAAAATCATTTATTTCGGTTTTAATGACCCAGTACGGTAAAAGGCGGCGCGGCTGCGACACCCTTGCTCAGATGTCCGGTATATTCCAGTTTTAATATTAAGGGGCTCCCCGTGGCTTGGAAAGGGTTAACTTTATAAACTTAAAGTACAACTTTGTTTTTTTACAACAAGGGTTCATATTTTAGATTGTAATTAGAGAAAAGAAAAAGTTAGTGTTACAATGTTTTCATTTGCTTCGTTCTATTGTTTTATCGCGTTTACCGTGTTAAAATGTGGGGCATGTGTACGCATGGGGGCATGCGTACAAAAGTGGCTAAATATGTATTTTTAGACACAATAAGCCAGCAGTTTCTTTATTGCTATTTACATTAACATCCAACCATGAAAGGTTGCATTGTGTCTTGGGAATGGGCTTATTCTGTGAAAAATGACATATTTTGCCACTTGTACGCATGCCCCCAACCACTGAAATAAGAATCTCTAAAACAATAGAAAGAAGTAAATGAAATCAATTTAACACTCATCTTTTATATTCCTTAATTACAATCTAAAATATGAACCCTTGTTGTAAAAAACTAAAGTTGTACTTTAGGCCTTTGGTAGGGCGTTAGAATGGTAGAATTATTCTGATTATACTGTAAAAAGGGTCTGTGTGGATTTCTGCCACCCGTGATTGAACAGAGAGGAACTGTACTCTCCTTCCAGAGTGAATCAGGAGAAATGAAAGCATTAATAATTCATGAACGCAAATCAATTTCACATCCGCTTGTTGCTGTGTTCTAGTTGTGAGAGGCTGCCACTCAAACATGCTTTTCATTGTAAAAGCAATTATTTAGAATATGTTGCCGATGTCACAACCATGTCATCATCTTGTCATAGCAGTCCAAACACACTGCTGGGTACTGTGCTTTCAATTCATATTGGATGGATGGATGGATGGATGGATGGATGGATGGATGGATGGATGGATGGATGGATGGATGGATGGATGGATGGATGGATGGATGGATGGATGGATGGATGGATGGATGGATGGATGGATGGATGGATGGATGGATGGATGGATGGATGGATGGATGGATGGATGGATGGATGGATGGATGGATGGATGGATGGATGGATGGATGGATAGATAGATAGATAGATAGATAGATAGATAGATAGATAGATAGATAGATAGATAGATAGATAGATAGATAGATAGATAGATAGATAGATAGATAGATAGATAGATAGATAGATAGATAGATAGATAGATAGATAGATACCTTTATTAGTGGTTTCAATTCATATTCCATGTCTTACTGGTGTTACATCTACAAAGAGCTGGTTTGGCAGTGTAATAAGTTATCAAGATTCTTTCTTTCTTTCTTTCTTTCTTTCTTAGATAGATAGATAGATACCTTTATTAGTGGTTTCAATTCATATTCCATGTCTTACTGGTGTTACATCTACAAAGAGCTGGTTTGGCAGTGTAATAGGTTATCAAGATTCTTTCTTTCTTTCTTTCTTTCTTTCTTTCTTTCTTTCTTTCTTTCTTTCTTCCTTCCAAATGTTACCTTATTTATTACATATCTGGAATATTTCACCGCTACTGTATGAAAGGTCACTCAAAGTTGGAGGACACAAAAAATGAGCACTACACCATTATCTATAAATACAGTATGCACAGAGGGATCCAACATGTTTTGGCTGTTTCAGCTTGAACAAATCTTCGTTTTAAGTTCTGTCGGAGGTTGTCTTTGCACAACAGTCTGTAAAGAGCTACAGCTGAGTTTTGTGTTTTGTGGGCTAACGATAATACAATGGACCAGAACGTCATCATTTATTGGCTGACCCGGTTCCATTCACAAATGCGCATTTAGTTTATTCGATAAAGCCTCAAAATCCACCTCCTCCAAGCTGATAAAAGTTTTTGCAGATAATGAAAGTTTATTCGAATTTTGAAGTGTTTCCATAAAAAGATGTTTGCGCAAAACCCTTAATGCAAATTAACAGGCTTTATGGAAACTCAACTTATGTAGGCCTACAGTCCTTGTTGATATGTGTTTATTCTGTGCTGATGAATTGTGTTCTTTCTTGTTGTGTTGTTGTGCTTTGAGGATGCAGCGTCTCAAGAGGCTTTAATATCCTCCAGTCATGTTTCAAAACCCAAACAACAGATTGGTGTGTACCAGGGACGTGCTGGGCCCCTGATTCAGCCCGGGAAAAAGAGTTGTAGAGGCCCTCATTGCGCACTATAGAGTGCTGCTACTCAAAGATTTGCCATTTCAGATCATGACAACCCAGCCAGCACGCCCACATGGGTCCCGCATGGGTACGAGTTGGGCTACTTGGGTACCACGTGGGCATGGGCTTGATGTGGGCAAATTACATGGGTCCCACGTGGGATACATGTGGGATACCTGGGCATGGGTTGGAAGTGGGCTTTCCCACATGGTTCCCACATGGGCTACATGTGGGCTAACTGGGCATGGGATTGAAGTGGGCTGGCCCAAGTGGATCCCACGTGGGCTACATGTGGGATAACTGGGCATGGGATGGAGGTGGGCTGGCCCAAGTGGTTCCCACATGGGCTACATGTGGGCTAACTGGGCATGGGATGGAAGTGGGTTGGCCCACGTGGTTCCCGCATGGGCTACATGTGGGCTAACTGGGCATGGGATGGAAGTGGGCTGGCCCACGTGGTTCCCGCGTGGGCTACATGTGGGCTAAGTGGGCATGGGATGGAAGTGGGCTGGCCCAGGTGGTTCCCGCGTGGGCTACATGTGGGCTAACTGGGCATGGGATGGAAGTGGGCTGGCCCACGTGGTTCCCGCATGGGCTACATGTGGGCTAACTGGGCATGGGATGGAAGTGGGCTGGGGCACGAGGTTCCTGCATGGGCTACATGTGGGCTAACTGGGCATGGGATGGACATGGGCTGGCCCACGTGGTTCCCGCATGGGCTACATGTGGGCTAAGTGGGCATGGGATGGAAGTGGGCTGGCCCAGGTGGTTCCCACGTGGGCTACATGTGGGCTAACTGGGCATGGGATGGAAGTGGGTTGGCCCACGTGGTTCCCGCATGGGCTACATGTGGGCTAAGTGGGCATGGGATGGAAGTGGGCTGGCCCAGGTGGTTCCCGCGTGGGCTACATGTGGGCTAACTGGGCATGGGATGGAAGTGGGTTGGCCCACGTGGTTCCCGCATGGGCTACATGTGGGCTAACTGGGCATGGGATGGACATGGGCTGGCCCACGTGGTTCCCGCATGGGCTACATATGGGCTAACTGGGCATGGGTTGGAAGTGGGCTGCCCACGTGGTTTCCGCATGGGCTACATGTGGGCTAACTGGGCCTGGGATGGAAGTGGGCTGGCCCACGTGGTTCCCGCATGGGCTAAATGTGGGCTAACTGGGCATGGGATGGAAGTGGGCTGGCCCACGCGGTTTCTGCATGGGCTACATGTGGGCTAATTAGGCCTGGGTAATAATAGTAATAATATCCATGGCTTTGATGCTATAACAATTCCATGCTGTACCAATAGGAGAGATAACAGGCAAAATGTTGATCAAAATAACATGGAAGTGGGCCTCAGGCCATACACAATCTGTCTGTGTTCCCACGATTGGCCAGACTTTGGACTTTGCTTTATGTGCTGCTAGTTAGTTTACCTAGCTGCTTTGTACAACACCACTAGCCTAGCAGAGCTAAACAATCCACCCAATACTGCAGTTAGTTAGCTGCATTAGTATATAGTCTGGCTACGTTAGGCTACAACACCACATTCATTTTGTTCAACAAGACAGACAGACAGACAGGCAGACAGACAGGCAGGCAGGCAGGCAGGCAGGCAGGCAGGCAGGCAGGCAGGCAGGCAGACAGACAGACAGACAGACAGACAGACAGACAGACAGACAGACAGACAGACAGACAGACAGACAGACAGACAGACACACACAGTGAGTAGACCAAACCAAGCCTCTCATTACCATGTGAATACAGGGTGATTTCACATGTAGGTGTTATTGACCGTCTAACCAATCACTGTGCTTCCCAGACTTTTTTGAAACTGAATCACTTTTTCTTTGTCATTTGAGAGTGAGGAACTTCATGACAGGACTTGCTTCCACGAATGGACCTTAAAAAATCCAAAAGTATATGGTAAGTAAGTAGCCTCATTGTCTAATCTATATTCTAAAATGTTCTAGACTAGCCTAGATACAGGCTAGTTTTAACTCACGGTTTGTTGATTTTGTCAACTTAACTAAGGACATTATCTTTAAACAACAAGTTACATGTTTTATGCTCTAGATGTAATGTTATGTTATCACATTGTAACAAATTATTTCAAACCATGGATTTAGGCAGGCCAATATTGTTATATATTATGTTTTAAATCCCTAGATTACAATGTATGTTGGTTTACCGTATGTACTGTATATGTTGGTTAATGTACCCAATGTGTTCCTAGTCTGGGCAAACCCACAAAAACAGCAGCTCTACTAGCTAATAAAGCATCACAGCACGTTATGAGCTTGTAAATCAAGCCAGATTGAAATATGTGTGTGCCTACATTGAAATTTACATTGCTTTAACTTTTGAAATCTCATTTGTCCCCTCTTTCTTGAAGACAAATAATGTGCTCAACCCAAACCTGAAAAGCAGAGGCTTCAATCTACAGACAGACAATGAAGTACCCCATAAGTGACAATGGTAATATAAACTTACATAATGTTTGTGATTTTGTTGGGATATTGATCTTGGCTAACTTTAATGTTGTGTGGAAAAAACTGAAGTTGAATGTGACAGCATACGGCTGCAGCTAACTAGTGGAAGGGGCAGATTTGTTGAAGAGATCACGGTTGGCAGTTACATTTTTATTCTACATCAAGGGTCTTCAACAGGGGGTCCGGGACACCTAGGGGGTCCTCAGAGTCACTAAAGGGGGTCCTCCAAATATTTGTGTGATAGAAACCTTATTTTCTCATTTTTTATATTAACCACTTGAACCCTAGCGTCCATATTCTGAGAACTTGAGCCAAAAATAGCAGATCTACAAGCTCACAACGCCTTGCACTGCGAGGCGTTGTGAGCTTGTAGATCAGACATTTGGGCAAAGAATTTTTGTAGAGAGGGAAAAGAGCAGACCAAGTAGTGAGTGAAATGTCAACTTTATTAAGTATTGACTGTTCAAGTGGTTAAATATCTGAAACACAAATCGACATGGATCCAAAATACAATGATGATTTTCCTGTCATGATGAAACTATATGGAATCTATGTAAAGGTTTTGGTGGTCCCTGCTTCATCTCTCTCAACAAAGGGGTCCGTGGCCTGAAAACATTGAACATTCAAAACCAGTTTGTCCACAGTCAGCAGGCACGTAGACAGTAGGCAGCTGATAGCATAGGCCTACTCAACTTGCTTATAGAGATGCAAATCTTTGCTATTGTTTTCATTGGGTGACGGGGGTTTACTTTGGGTCATCGTCACCTGGCTTTACAAAGAATCAAATGTGCACACGCTCGCCAAATGGTCTGTCTCCTGTGTACTACACTATTGGACTTTAGTTACTAGTTACTTATTTAGAATATTATTAGGCTATAAAACATAGGCCTACATTAATCTCTTCAGCCCTATACATTTTGTCTATTTGAAAATAGCCGATCTACAAGCTCACAATGCGTCGCAATGCACTTCACTGGCATTTCGGCTGGCATTTCGCCTACTAAAATCTCATTCCTGGTGACGCCAGTGTAAGTGTGTTTAAAGATAGAATGACTACTTTACATTCATATCTTGTGGCTAATCCTTTCTTTGACTTTTGCCATAAACTCAGGAATTGCCATGTCGGAGATATCTAAGGTTAAGGCTTCCTGGGTGAAGGCAAGATGGACAGACCAGTGGAACGCAGCAGAACCATCCAGGCTTCACCAATTCATCAAGGATCTCACAGATGTTCCTGACCAGCACCTCCCCCGTAAGGAGTGGACAACCCTCAATCACCTGAGGACAGGTGTGGGACGTTTCAGTGCAGCACAGGATCCATCACAGACTGTGTAGCATGTGATGACCAGCTGCCCTATATACCAGCCACTGAATGGTGATCGTGGCCGAGAATGATCATGACCTAGACAATGACACACTCGACTGGATTGCTGCAACGGAGTGTAAGGACATACAACAGAAAAAGATCTGGATGATGTGCCACCCCATTAGACAAACTCTCTCTCTCTCCCCCCTGTGGTTGGCTAAAAAAAACACCCACAAGCACAGCGGACCCAGATTGATGAATGCAACATGAATGAACAGTGGATTCCAGAAAACCTATGCCCTAAAACAGTTTTGTTACAAAATTCAAGATTTTGATGCACCTCTTACACAATTTATGTTTTTGGACATTTTTTTATCCTTTATTTTGTTCTGTTAGCAGTCTGTGGAGCATTATGGGAATATCTCTTTTTGCATTTCAAGTGTTTTTTTTAATGTACTGTATGTACACTTGCACATTTGATCTGTTTGCCTTCATGCTGCTGCTATCTTTATTAAGTGTGCCTGCTATGCAATAGCAGAACACTTATTGTAATCCGCCATACTTAAGTCGGTCGGTCGGTCGGTCGGTCGGTAATGTTCTTGCAAATTTCGGCACGTAATAAGTGCCGCACAATTTACGCCACCGCCGCAATATATACATCAAAACGTGCGGCTCGGCCGGGAATGGTGTGCTATTACTTTTCTTTCCGATCCGCGTTACCATTGCGACGTAATTCGCAAAAAACGACGCCAAAAAACCCCATTGACTTAGAATGGGGGAAACTTCGGCACGTAATAACTGCCGCACGATTTACGCCACCCCCGCAATATATACATCAAAATGTGCGGCTCGGCCGGGAATGGTGTGCTATTACTTTTCTTTCCGATCCGCGTTACGATTGCGATGTAATTCGCAAAAAACGACGCCCAAAAACTCCATTGACTTTGAATGGGGGACTCCGAAAAAAACCCAGAAACTTTGGCGCCACATAACTCTGCCATACTTTTGCCTAGCAACGTCATTTAAAATGTAAAATGCTCACACAACTTTGGTCTTTTTCCGACCAATAGGGATGAGCTGTAATTGATTAAGCCCCGCCCCCTCTATGCCCTTCACCAAACAGGAAGTGCCTCTATAACTCATGAACCGTTTGTCGTACAGACTCGCGGCTGGTGTCATACCTTTTCTTTTTTTCTCAAAATTTTTTTTTCTCAAAATTTTTTTTTTCTCAAAACTTTTTTTTTCTCAAAACTTTTTTTTTCTCAAAATTTTTTTTGTCAAAAATTTTTTTTGTCAATTTTTTTTTCTCAATTTTTTTTTCTCAAAAATTTTTTTTTCTCAAAAAATGTTTTTCTCAATTTTTTTCTCAAATTTTTTTCTCAAATTTTTTTTTCTCAATTTTTTTTCCTCAATTTTTTTTTCTCAAAAATGTTTTTTCTCAAAATTTTTATTTTCTCAAAAAAATTTTCTCAACATTTTTTTTTTCTCATTTTTTTTTCTCAAAAAAATTTTTTTTCTCACATTTTTTATTTCAAAATGTATTTTTCTCAAAAAAGTTTTTTTCTCAATTTTTTTTTTTCTCACAAAACAATTTTTTCTCAAAAAACTGTCGTTAAAGTGCGACCCGTGATAACGGCCAAAAATGCTCCAAAACGCCACTAATTAGTCGAAATGGCTGACTTCCTGTTTGGTTTCTGATTGGCTGCTGGCCTTGTGACGTGGGTAGAGCTGCGAGGGCCCGGTCATCGCTGCTTGCAGCTTTAATTCATTAATCGTCCATGACCTTAATTGGGGCCTATTTCGCCAAACAGGAAGTGCCCCTCACCAAACAGAAAGTGACCCTTGATCTCGTGAACCGTTTGTCATACAGACACGCGGGTTGCGTCAAATGAAATAACGCTAATGCTAACACCAACCGCTACACAGACTTGCACCGCTTGCACAGACTTAGCGAGCTGCAGGCACACTTAAAATTTCTTAGAAATTTTCTCTTCTAGTTTATATTGTATTTTATTATCTTGTTTATTTTTGTAATAAACGTTGTCAAATATACAGTATATTGTCTATTTCATCCAAAATGTATTTTAGGTGTTTCAATAATTAACACAGTTCATGTCAAACACTGTTTTAGTCTACCATTAAAATCTTCCTAGGAGCAAGGTTGAGCCCACTTGGATCCCACGTTTATCCCCTATGGTTCCCGCATAGAATTGCCTAGGTGGGGCCCAACCAGGGCCCATGTAGAACCCACCTAGAGCCCACACAGGCTAGCCCAAGCGGCTCCCACCTGGGTCCCATATACATTTGCCGAGGTGGGGCCCACCCAGGACCCATGCAGAACCCACCCAGAGCCCACGTGGGCTAGCCCAAGTGGGTCCCACTTGGGTCCCATATAAATTTGCCGATGTGGGGCCCACCCAGGGCCCCTGCAGAACCCACGTTGATCCCACGTGGGCTAGCCCAAGTGGTTCCCAATTGGGTCCCATATAAATTTGCCAAGGTGGGGCCCACCCAGGACCCATGTAGAACCCACGTTGAGCCCACGTGGGCTAGCCCAAGTGGTTCCCACCTGGGTCCCATATAAATTAGCCGAGGTGGGGCCCACCCAGGGCCCATACAGAACCCACACAGAGCCCACGTGGGCTAACCCACGAGGGACCCTTGTGGAAACCGCGGACATTCCCACATAGAACCCACGTGGGCTAGCCCAGGCGGTTCCCACATGGGTCCCATATAAATTTGCCGAGGTGGGGCCCACCCAGCGCCCACATAGAACCCACGTTGAGCCCACGTGGGCTAGCCCAAGTGGTTCCCACCTGGGTCCCATATAAATTAGCCGAGGTGGGGCCCACCCAGGGCCCATGTAGAACCCACACAGAGCCCACGTGGGCTAACCCACGAGGGACCCTTGTGGAAACCGCGGACATTCCCACATGGGGCCCATGTAGGGAAGCCCACCCTGTACCCATGCGGGACCCATGTGGGCGTGCTGGCTGGGAAGTGACAAGCCAGTGGGCCAATTACTGTACATGAGTTAGGCTATATTTCGTCGTTGTCGGGTAGAAACCTTGTACGTCCAAAACCGCTTGTTTTGTATTTATCATTTTAAAAATGATTTAAACTAGTGAAAACAGCTGTCACGTGCTGATGTAGTGAGGACCCAAAAGCAGGACAGCCAGGCAGGTAGTGATCAAAAACCCTTGGTTGGGTGTTTTAATAAATAATAGGTGACCAGAACAGAAACCACAAATGCAGTGACACCAAACAATGACTTGACAAGGACTGACTGGGGAACAAGACTAATATACACATGAGGACTGATTACACATGAGATACAGCTGGGTAGACAATGACAAAAGTCTGTGACCATGACAACAGCCGATCTACAAGCACACAACGCCTCGCACCGCGAGGCGTTGTGTGTTTTCACTACTTTTGTGCAACAGCCTTGTATGATGAAGCAGGGCTTTGCTTTGCGAAAAAATCTACAAATTTGAAACTTGGAGATACGAGGTTTTCTGCCCGACAGTGACGATTTACTTTGTTGGCCGCCCAGCCCCCAAAATGGAACGAAGGCCGACATTTTGTTTTAGATTTTTTCCTAATGGCCGGCCGGGAAAGAACCGGCCGTTCGGGAGTTGTCCCGCTTTTCCCAATGGCCAGCACGTCCCTGTGTGTGTATAGTTATTTACTGTAATACTGTACTACAGTCTCTGACTCCTCAGGCCCTGCAGAGCTTTGTGTTCAGTTAGTTCTGCTTCACACTCACAGTCCACTTCAAGTTACATCTGTGTTGTTGTCGTTTGAAGTAAACAAACTGTGTGTGTGTGTGTGTGTGTGTGTGTGTGTGTGTGTGCGTGTGCGTGTGCGTGTGCGAGCGCGTGCGCGTGCGCGTGAGCGTGTGTGTGAGTGTGAGTGTGAGTGTGAGTGTGAGTGTGCGTGTGAGTGTGTGTGTGCGTGTGCGTGTACGTGTGCGTGTGCGTGTGTGTGTGTGTGTGTGTGTGTGAGAGAGAGAGAGACACAGCAGGGAGGCTGTAGTTTCAGTCTCCGGGGCCTCATTTATTTTTCTGTTCTCAGAGCTCACAACAAGTATCCTGGCCAGCCAGCCTCATACTGTGCATTCACTCACTGGTTCCTTCCCACAATATAAGTCTGGACTTTGGGCTATAGGCAGCTTGAAAAGTGGGCGGGAGTACTTGCCTTGACAGACAGACTCCTCTAACCAATCAGCGTAGCAAAACATCTCTCAGCCAGGTGGAAGAACGGCAAACAAACACGTCTTTTCGGCCGATGAACTCCGCTAGCGCATCCCCGTGTTCCTTTTTAATTGTTGTAATTGATTCCAACTCTGAAATAACTGCACTTTTAGCTTGTTTTATTGTTTCAGCGTTAACTGTTACACTTGTTGCATCGAGGGCAGCCATGTTGTTTAGAAAATGCTGCAGCGAGCATCTACGACGTCACCATCTACACCATGGACCAATCAGGGGAAGCTTTTCACTTGTTGTGCGGACAGCAGTTGAAACGCAGTCTCTGATTGGCCGCGATCAGAAAATGAGGAATGAGGAGGAATGAGTGAACGCAGTCTGAGGGATGGCCCGCCAGGCTACAAAACAAAATAAAATGTCCTAAGTTAGCCTCCTTCCCCACCATTGTCTAGCAGGCACCAGCTCCTGGTAGTAGTATATGAATTTTAAGATAAGTCATCAAATTATCTTCATGGATAAGGGAGTATAGAGTATCCTATAAATCAGAGCTGAGCAGAAGGTAAGGCCCTGCACACTAATGATGAACATTCATCTCATATTGGAGACAAATTCATCAGAATAAACTACATTATGGGCCTGAAACCCATTTACCATCCAACTAATGCAGAACTCACAGAAACCATAGTGTCATGGAAGAAATATCGCTTTTATGTTTTATTGCATTTTATGGTAATCGCACAGCAACTGCAGTAATACCTTATAACCACTAGGGCCGCTGAGCTGCTATAATTATTTGAGTGGAAGGTTTTCTTTACTTAGATCTACCGTTGTTCCCTATTATACAACAAGTAGTCCGGCTCTCAATGGAAAACAGGCTCTCCAGCCGTGCATCAAACAAGCACAGATAGAGCACTGCTAGACCTGGGCCTAATCACATGAAGAATGTATCACTCCGCCACTGCACCTGATTATCCCATATATGGCACAGCTGCGCCCTCTGGAGGAAAAAACACAGTAGCAGCTTGCAGTAACTAGCCACTCTCACCGGAGTTGTTGTCATACAATGGTATCGTGACGCGCAGCGAAAATAGCCGATCTACAAGTGACAACGCGTCGTCGCGCCGCGTTGTTACTTGTATATCGGCTATTTTCGCTGCGCGATACGGTCGTACGGCGGAGCATAGCCTATTGAAACTGACAGCTCAGCTGTGGTGATTGCTGCACGCCTCGGTGACTGCGCTCGCAGCGCAGCTCTTTTTAATCATCAACAGGGACTATTTTTTGTCAGTCAAACTCTTCCAAGGAATCAGATTAGCGAATAGCAATTGTTTAAATTGTTTAAATTGCCCCACAGTGTGAATAGCATACTTTAATGTGTTTTGTTTGTTGGTGGTTGTATAATTGCAATATTACACGAGAGGGTGTGGGATAACTGAATTATTTGCACGACTGTGATGCGTCAGGAACGAGCCGTATTGAGATTGGCACATTTCCTGTCACACGTGTCTTCTTATTTTTCCACTCTCAAAGAACGCCTGCAATGTAGTGCATTTGAAACTACACTGCACATCATGGGGTGATCACTGCTTGCCTCCTGTGAATTGTTTTATTGTCTCCACCAGCCGAAGGCATGGGGGAGAGTATGTTTTCCTCTCCGTCCGTGCGTCCGTGCGTCCGTCCGTCCGTGCGTCCGTCCGTGCGTCCTCGCAGTTTGTGAGCGCCAAATCTCAGTCGCCGTTGGCCCGGTCGCTGCCAAAGTGAGCACACACATTCCCTGGATGCCAATCTAGAACCTCTGCCCTAAATTTTTCAAATGGGCCTTTTCTAGCGCCAACTAGTGGCCGATGTTTTCTAAACACATTTCTGTGCACTACTCTTACAGATTTTGTCCAAAAATCCTACAAATCGGTAGGCAATATCTCGACAGTCATGTGATCGACACGGATCTGTCCGATTTTGCATATTCCATCCTGATTGGCTAAGATTGGCTTCCAAAGTTTGTGGGATTGAGCCGTTTTGAACAAAATGCCTCAAATCACAAACGCAAAGTGCAATTATTACGTTCCCACTAGGCCAAGGAAGAAATGCCACTTATTTTTTTTTTAATCAGCATCATGGTGGCGCTATAACAGCCCGATTTGTGGTTTTACCTATAACTCCACCGATCAGTTTCAAACTTTGTAAGCGCACTCCCTAGAGGCTAAGGATAAACCTTTGCCCTGCATTTTTCACATCAGCCTTTTATAGCGCCACCTTTGGGCCGACTTATGTAAAACACATTTTTGGATATTACTCCTTGAGATTTTATCCAAAAATCATGCAAATCGGTACACAGTATCTCTATAGTCATGTGATCAAGTCCGATCCGTCTGATATTTCATATTCCATCCTGATTGGCTAATATTAGCTTCCAAAGTTTGCAGGATTGCTCTGTTTTTGAACAAAATGCCTCAAATCATCAACGCAGCTTGCGATTACCGTGACATTTGCCACACATATTCCCACTAGGTCAAGGAACAAATGCTACCTTTTTAACATTGTCCTGTTATAGCGCCACCAGCAGGTAGACTTTAGCAAAACACATTTTTGGAACACAATGCTTGAAATCATGCATGCAGCGTCCGATTGCCATGAAAGATCTAAGGTGAAGAACATATGCCACCCTTTTTACATTGGCCTATTATACAGTAGCACCACCAGGACGCACGGCCTGGTGGAGACCTGTGCTCGGAAGAGCACTGCTTCTAGTTTTTATTTGTGTTAATTTTCTGTTTATTTCGTTGCGAGGTCAGCAGACAAAGTGACGTGAGTGAGTTGAAAAAACCTGGGTGAAATGTGCCAATCTCAACAGGAAACATCGGTATAAGCTCCCAACACGTTGCAGATGGGACACGTTGTGAGCTTAAACACCTACTTAAAAACCTACTTTTCACGAGTATTAATTAAGCATGAGCTTAAACATCGGCTGTTTACATGACTCGACACTTCTGAAGATACTGTCTGTCTGTGACTTGATTAGTTGTTGAATTAAATAATCTGTTGAAACTATGAACTTGTAAAGTGTGATATTATCAAATATAAATATTAAACATAGCAGACAGTCTACATCTATACTATAATTTTGCGAATGTCTGAGTGAGTGAGTGAGTGAGTGTCTGTCTGAAACAACGTTTCTCCTCAGTGGCTGGAGCAATTGATCTGAAATCGCATCACCATTAGCATATGAACACACCTAACATAACTGTGAAGCCCGTTTGTCACTTTCACAAATCATATACTGTATATTAGCATTTTTATGGTGTATCTACTATCTATTCTGCATCTAGCATGAGGCACATCTATTCTGCATCTAGCATGAGGCAACATGTTTAACCAGCTCTCTCTCTGTGTGTGTGTGTGTGTGTGTGTGTGTGTGTGTGTGTGTGTGTGTGTGTGTGTGTGTGTGTGTGTGTGTGCGTGTGCGTGCAGGCAGGCGGATGTGTGCGCAGGCAGGGGGGGGGGGGGGTAGCCATTAAACGAAACGGGTATTTCTTACATTGATGCTCCTACATATTATCATGCAAGCACCAGTTAAAGTTACTTTCCATCCCTCATATACTGTATGCACAGTGCACATCCCATAACCCACACACTGCACATCATTTTGGAGCTCATATCTTTGAACGGGTAAGGACTAGTTACCTTAAAGGAAATACATGTCAAAAACATGTTCACTCCCTGGATCATCCTATTTGCATTACTGTTTGTACAGTACATACATGTCGTCGTTGTCGGGCAGAAACCTCGTATCTCCAAGTTTCAAATGTGTACGTTTCTTCGCAAAGTAAAGCCCTGCTTCATCATACAAGGCTGTCGCACAAAACTAGTGAAAACAGCAGATCTACAAGCACACAACGCCTCGCACAAGCACACAACGCCTCGCGGTGCGAGGCGTTGTGTGCTTGTCGATCGTCCATTTTCACTAGTTTAAATCATTTTAAAAATGATAAATGCAAAACTAACGGTTTTGGACATACAAGGTTTTCACCCGACAACGACGATATATCATATACTAGTGAGTGTGTGTGTGTGTGTGTGTGTGTGTGTGTGTGTGTGTGTGTGTGTGTGTGTGTGTGTGTGTGTGTGTGTGTGTGTGTGTGTGTGTGGCGCGTGTGTGTGTGTGTGTGTGTGTGTGTGTGTGTGTGTGTGTGTGTGTGTGTGTGTGTGTACAGTATGTGTAGTACGGTATATCTCAGCATGTCTCCTTCATTGCTCATCAGATGTAAACGTGACGTTAGCTTTAAGCTGTGGAGCGTCACAGCTGCTTACTGCCTGTGTGTGTGTGTGTGTGTGTGTGTGTGAGGTAT
>NC_137818.1:3131069-3243569 GCF_963921795.1 Nannobrachium achirus | reverse complement strand
CACACACACACACACACACACACACACACACACGCGCGCGCACGCACACACGCACACGCACACATTTGCGCTCTTAAGTTATGTAGGCCTACCAACCAAATCGCCCCTCGGGACAAACGAATATACACGTAGGCCTAAATGAACTTGAACTTTATGCATATGCACACTGGCTGGGAGTGGATCGATCGCTCTCTCCCTCTCTCTCTTTCTGTCATTTGTTTCTTTTCCTAAATAAATAAGCAGCAGCAGTTAACGGCTGCATGGCGTCAACTAAATGATCAGGTCGCTTTTGGCTGTATCTCTAGGCCTATATATGAACCTCTCACTCTCTCGATGAGTCGTTACTGGTAGTCTACTCTGGTAGGCTAACTGTTGTTTCCATTCTGTGTAGAGCAATGGTTGTAAGCCAGGAGTTTCCCCAGGTTAACATGCACCATCCTTCCGTCCAGAGAGAGAGAGAGAGAGAGAGAGAGAGAGAGGGGGGGGGGAGAGAGGGGGGGAGAGAGAGAGAGAGAGAGAGAGGAGAGAGAGAGAGAGAGAGAGAGAGAGAGAGAGAGAGAGAGAGAGAGAGAGAGTGAGAGAGAGAGAGAGAGAGAGATAGTCTGACCTCGGCAAGCGCTGGCCGTCTGTCGCGCTGCCTGCCTGTCTGTCTGTCTGTCTGTCGCGCGCGCTCTGGATGGATAGATAAATAGCGGGGGGCAAGCGCCGCTGTGATGGACGGACAGACAGACAGACAGACAGACAGACAGACAGACAGACGCGTCGCGCTCCAGACAGACAGACGCATCGCGCTCCGTGCCAGCTATACCGTCAATTGATTTTACGCTTACAGTTAACGGGTGGGTCCATTTGGTTTCATTTTAGTTACAGATATAAGGTGGTCCACAACTCTTTAGCTGGGGACCACCTGGGATCCCCTCAAGGACCACTGGTTGAAAAGCAGCCATAAAGAAATGTGTCCTCCGCTTAAGGTGTCCATACTGTATACAGTAACAGTCCATTGATGCCATTAATCCCTATACCCGTTTAATTAATTCATTGCATATTAAATAGGCCTAAGCAAAATAGGCAGTAATAAGCACTGGTGCAAAATGCATGTATGATTGAATAAAGCAAATCGCCTACTCCAAGAAAAAGGACAATGCGTTACTGTTATATGGCCAGCTCAATAACAGACCTACCCAGTGAGAGTGTGTGGTAGGCTTCTGTGGTTGGTACAGTATAGGTCAAAGACGCACAGGAAAGTAGCCTATAGAAAGGAGGGTCCAGTTCAGTCCCCACACGCACACACCTTTCTCTAACTCCTCTGAATCAGAGGAGATATAGAGCACGACGCTATAGCCTCTTATTAATCAGAGGCTCTGATTAATAAGAGCCTATTAGCGTCATGCAAAGGTGCGCCTTGTCAGTAGCCTATATTCCATGTCCTTCAGTTTTGGGCCGACGATTGATAACAAGACAGACCCCGTGCAGCCAGAACCCGCCTACATTACAGCTACGTGATTTCATCTGTTCTGTAGGATATTATTCAATCATTAATTGGGAATGACGCGTCGTTGCTGTCCGTGATTCTGGAGGCTCCAGTAGGCGGCTGCCCGGGGCTCCGGTGGGCCTGGCAGGCTGGCCCAGGTGCCCACTGAACGGCGGGGTGACAGTCGGTGGTCCGCGGGGCCCGGGGACCCCCGGAGGAAGCTCCGGGCCTGCCTGGGTGTCGGCGCCGCCTCGGTGGACGCACAAAGCCTTATTGCTCGGTCAATTCTCAACGGATTTTTCAAATTTTAAGTAGGCCTATATCTGTGAAGTGTCTGTATTCATTCAGTGTATATAAATGTTTTAATTGTCCCTCCATCAAACCATCAAGCTTGAAGTACAGAAATAATACTAGCCCGTTACAAGATTGCGTTGAAAGAGAAAGAGAAAGAGAGAGAGAAAGAGAGAGAGAAAGAGAAAGAGAGAGAGAGGGAGAGAGAAAGAGAGAGAGAGGGAGAGAGAAAGAGAGAGAGAGGGAGAGAGAGAGAGATAGAGAGAGAGAGAGAGAGAGAGAGAGAGAGAAAGAAAGAAAGAGAGATGGGGGAGATGCGCACATAAACTCATTCCTTTTTTTTTCACCCCTATGAACTGCCGCTCTACGCACAGTTGGATCGTTCGCTTATAATATAGAAGCAGCGGCCGCGCATTGCTTTTGCAAAAATAGAAGGGCTTTCCTAGGGTCGGAATGGTGATGTCTATAGCAAAACGGGGACACCCCGCCTTTCCGACAGGTTTATTCGAAATAGCGTTGTTTCTAAATCGAGATGTTTTAGGTCGGAAAGGCGATGTACATAGAAAAGAGGGAGCACCCCGCCATTTCGACCCATAGAAGTCAATGGTCGGAGTGGCAGGGCGTCGGTATGGCGGGGTGTAACCTCTCCATATATGGGTAACTGGTCCGATATACATCACTGGCCAGATGGCCAAGAATTGGCGCGATGTCACCCTGAGGCGTCTTACTAGTTAGATTAGAATGAGGGGAGGCAACCTTAGGCACAGGGGAGGGTGATCACTGGAGGACTGAGCATTGGTTCAACCTCCCGTTGGTTTCAGGAGTTATGATGCAAAATACATTATTTTAGTACAGGAGATAATAAGAGCAATCGTTCACTCGGTGATACAAGCGTGGAAATTGGTACACATCATATTTGGAGGCCACTCTTCGAATTAAGAAACCGAGCCACTTGAAAATCAAAGATGGCGGACCCCGAAATCCAAGATGTCCGTCCGAAAACGTTAAAGTTGAATATAAAGTCGGGCATTGTGGATATTTTGGTACCAAGTAAATGCCTGTATCTATTTCAGTTCTTGAGATAAAGCATATAGGTACACCTGAGTCTGTAAAAGTACCTATATGTTGTATCTCAAAAACTGTAATAGATAAAATCAATGTATTTGGAGCTGGAAAGGGAACCACAAGTTGAGCTGGTTCTCTTTTCAGGTCATATCATCCTCCTGTGGACATGCTAGGCTTTGTACCTTAGGCACCGTGCCAACATTGGCACAGGGGAGGGTGATCACATTATTCATGCCATGGAGACCTGAGTTAAAAAATAAATGTATTTGTCGAATTCCTAAGTCAATAATTTGATTACAATAAATGTACCCCCATTGACTCCGAATGGGGACCCAAATGCATTTGGGTCCCCATTCGGAATCAATAGATAAAAAGTCATTTTGGGGGTGAACTACTCCTTTAAGAGCTGGAAAGGATGTTTGTCACTTTAGATTTGAACCACTTTAACCACTGTTTTATATACTTTGCTATTCGAAGATAGTAGACCTACAAGCTCATAGCGCGGCACTCTACTCGGTAGTAAATCTGCTATTTTTTAAATGACCTTTAGAGTGGTTACACTGATTCCCCCCCGCCCCCCCTTGAACCCCCTCAAGGACCCCTGGGGGTCCCCGGACCCCACTCTGAGCACCATTGAGAATATATTCTTTCATGTACCGTAACAGCTTTTCTAGGATGTCAGCAGAGGTGGAAGTGGAAGGTAGAAATGAGCTGAAAGGGAACCACAAGTTGAGCTGCTTCCCTGTTCAGGTCATTTCATCCTCCTGCTCTCTTCAGAGCTCCCCAGGGCACCTTGCCTTCTTCTGTGGAGGTTTACCGTCATAACACGCTGGGCTTTGTACCTTATTATTATTATATATTTTTTTAAACAATATGTTTATTTTTATTTTTACATTCATACATTCAAACCAATAAACACATCACAATAAAAACACAAAAAAAACACAAAAACAAAACCCCAAAGAATACAGAATAATTATAACACAAAGAGCACGTCAACATCACATCAGGCCAGACAAATGAATGAACGTAGAGGGAAAACAAAACAAAGAAACAGTCACCCCACTCCTGTTTCCACCATCAGATAGGAAAGGTCATTACCCTTGACATACTGAATAAAACTTCCCCATATTTTCTCAAATAACTCTTGTTTATTTTTGAGAGTGTAAGTAATTCTTTCTAAAGGAAGGCATAAAGACAGTTCCTTAAACCACTTAGCGATACTAGGTTTCCCTGTCTTTTTCCATGAAAGGGCGATAACCCTTTTGGCTTGTAGGAACCCAAGGTCCAAAAATGTTATCTCGCAATTTTTTATCTTATGGCCAATCGGGTAAGTGCCTAATAAGAAGAGTTTTGGGTCTAGCTCAATATTAATAAGTAGTATCCGTTGTAACTCCTTTCTAACCTCCTCCCATATATGAAGATCCCTGATGATCATCGATATACAGTACATCACTGTCCAGATGGCCAAGGCATGGCCCATATCTGTGTGGCTGGTTCAGATAGGGATCTCCATGTATGGGCATAAAAGAGATGCACTATATACAGTACATGGATCTCCATATATGGGTAACTGGTCCGATATACATCACTGGCCAGATGGCCAAGAATTGGCGCGATGTCACCCTGAGGCGTCTTACTAGTTAGATTAGAATGAGGGGAGGCAACCTTAGGCACAGGGGAGGGTGATCACTGGAGGACTGAGCATTGGTTCAACCTCCCGTTGGTTTGACCAGGTTAGCGTTCACCAAGTTAGCATTCACCAGTGACGGCAGGTTAGCATTTCACTAGCTTAGCATTCACCAACGTCGGCACGAGGTGGTCGGACCAACGGGAGGTCGAACCAATGCCACGTTACCAATCACTGGCACACTGGCATAAGTGTGAGAGAGGATTTGTCTTTTATAACTACATCGAATGAAGCTGTGAGGAAAAGAAACAAAACGAGAAAGAATACCCCTGTACACCTATTGTCGTGCACTAGACCTCTGGGAGATGGAGTCTATCCTGTTACATTGCACTATAGACCTCTGGGAGATGGAGTCTATCCTGTTACATTGCACTATAGACCTCTGGGAGATGGAGTCTATCCTGTTACAATGCACTATAGACCTCTGGGAGATGTAGTCTATCCTGTTACAATGCACTATAGACCTCTGGGAGATGGAGTCTATCTGTTACAATGCACTATAGACCTCTGGGAGATGGAGTCTATCCTGTTACAATGCACTATAGACCTCTGGGAGATGGAGTCTATCTGTTACAATGCACTATAGACCTCTGGGAGATGGAGTCTATCCTGTTACAATGCACTATAGACCTCTGGGAGATGGAGTCTATCCTGTTACAATGCACTATAGACCTCTGGGAGATGTAGTCTATCCTGTTACAATGCTATAGACCTCTGGGAGATGGAGTCTATCTGTTACAATGCACTATAGACCTCTGGGAGATGGAGTCTATCCTGTTACAATGCACTATAGACCTCTGGGAGATGTAGTCTATCCTGTTACAATGCACTATAGACCTCTGGGAGATGGAGTCTATCCTGTTACAATGCACTATAGACCTCTGGGAGATGGAGTCTATCCTGTTACAATGCACTATAGACCTCTGGGAGATGTAGTCTATCCTGTTACAATGCACTATAGACCTCTGGGAGATGGAGTCTATCCTGTTACAATGCACTATAGACCTCTGGGAGATGGAGTCTATCCTGTTACAATGCACTATAGACCTCTGGGAGATGGAGTCTATCCTGTTACAATGCTATAGACCTCTGGGAGATGGAGTCTATCCTGTTACAATGCACACCTAAAGATTAAACAATTACTTCCACGCTTTTTCAGAAATATGTGTGTTGTGAGCTTGTAGATCGGCTATTTTAAAACATCCAAAGTATAAAATAGAGTTAAGGGCCTTTCATACGGAGCACGGTTGCCGCGTCCTAGTAATTCATTTTCAATGAGAGGCGGGCGGTTATTTTGGCTGCGCGGAGAGGTTTAGGGGCGGCGAGGCGAGCGGGCGCGGTCCTGTGAAATTCCCGTGCGCGTGCTCGTTCGTGCATGCGCTCGCAGGCGGCGAGAGCTGGATCGTGGTCAGCTTTTTTCCCGCTTGCCGGCTGACGCGCAGGAGGACTACAACAATGGCTGCTAGGCGTAATATCGCCCGGCGTTTAGGCCAATTGGTGGAGTGATTGTGTTTCTGTCTCCAGATGAGAGGCCGCGGTGCGGTCTGTCAAAGAGAAATATGGCGTCCAATCCAAGGTGACGAGTAGTAGATGTTCCGTTTATTTAGAGACAATAGCAACAAGTCCATTTAAAACAGCATATGCAGCACAAGTCTAAAGCCTTCTCTGTCCTCAGCCTTGTGCCTTGGTACAGACAGAGAGAGGCCGAGCTGGAAAAGAGGCCGAGCTGGAAAAGTGGCATTTAACATGTGTCAGACATGTGCCGTTCCAAAATGGCATATGCCGTTCCCAAATTGGCATATGCCATTCCGAAAAGTGGCATTTTGCTTGTGCCTGGCATGTGCCGTTCCGAAATGGCATAAGCCGTTTCCAAAACGATATATGCCGTTCTGAAAAGTGGCATCAAAAAGTGACATTTGGCATGTGACGATTCCAAAATGGCATATACCGTTTCCAAAATGGCATATGCAGTTCCGAAAAGTGGCTTTTGACATATGCCGTTTCCAAAATGGCTATTATGCCATTTCCAAAAAGCATGTTAGCCACTCAAAAAATGCAATATGGCCACCATAAAAAATTAAAAAAATGGGGTCCCATTGACTTAACTATAAGGGAAAAAAATACCAAAAAAAAACGCTTAAGTAGCTTGTGAGGAGTCAAACATTTTTTTTCCCATGATTCTGAATCCAATGCAAGCATTTTTATTGCACGAAAAAATTCTTTGTGCTAAAACGGCCCCCACAAAACTATGGTTTAGTGATGAGTCATCACTTTCGACAGTTTTGTGGGAGCCGTTTAGCCCAAGGAATGTTTTTCGTGCAAAACAAATGCTTGCAATGGATTCAGAATCATGAACAAAAAAATAAAACTAGTTTGACCCCTCACATTCTACATAAAGCAGTTTTTTTGTTTTTTTCCCTGTTAAGTCAATGGGTCCCCAACTTTTTTTGAAAAATGGTGGCAATAATGCATTTCTTTGAGTGGCAAAACAAATCAATAAATGACATCCAACTGTGCTTTAGTGTAAAGCACAGTTGAAAATAGCAGATCTAGAAGCTCACAATGCGTCACAGTGCAAAATCAGCCATTACAACGCCCATTAAGGCCCACCAAAATACATTTTAGTCGACTAAATCAGTGGTTCTCAAACGTTTTGGGCTTCAGCACCCCCTTTTCCTGATTTCTGAATCCAAGTATCCCCTTTAAATCGACAACATTTTGATCGAAATATACTGACATCTAAAAAAAAAAAAAACACACACACTTTTTATGTCAATATGTTGAAAATAAAAGTAACTTTGTTTTCTATTCAGTAACATTTGCTAGTCAGAATTCTTAACTTGTTTTAAAGACCCACTCCGGCCAAATCATGTTTTTCTTTTTAGTATTTAATATGTTTTTGGAGCTTTTCTATGAAAATATTAGTGGTATTTGTCACTCAGCATTGCTATAAAGCATCTAATTGCAATTGAGACCCAAAAATGGCCTTCATTGGCCCGCCCCTATGACAGCAGGTTTGACACACAGTTCCATTTGTGATGTCATCCAGGCCCAGCCAGGGACAGGCCAATCACGTCCTCTTCAAAGAGCTTAGTCCCCTCCCATCTCACATGTTTATGCATGCACATAGTCAGCCTCTGATTGGGAAACATACCAGGAAAAGATCAGGATCAGGAAGTACAGTAAATAGTACAACACACATACACTGTGAGCTTGTAGATCAATGTAAAAAGTTAAAAACATAATTTTTCAAAAGATTTGCACAGAACACAATTAAATGTTTTCTATCCCTGCCTACATCAAAAAATATATATATGAAAACTAGGTTACAATATTTACATTGCAATTCATAATAACTTAGAAATTCTAATGATAATAAACATATAGCAGACATTAAAAAATAGGTTATAGGCCTATTCAAAATGAGCCCTGATAAGGCATAATTAGTCTAATATTGCAATTGGGGGTTGATAACAGGGATGGGGCATAATATTAGGTGTGACATACTGTAGTGGAATATTAATAGATCCTGGCATTCTAAATGAGGGGTAAAGATTAGGTTTCCATAAGTTCATTTAGGAACATTTTCAGGGTGTGGACGATTCGTAGCATATAGTTTTATTGATCAGAGATTTGTTTTTCTGATAATTAAAACACACGTTGGAGGTGTGGAGGTCTGATAGAAGAGCTGTAGGCTCTCCTATGGGTCAAATCCATCCACCAGTGACATCATCAATGGGGAATCCAAGCTAATCAAAACTGCAGGCTTTCTATTACTGAAAAGTTGCAATATTAAAGTGGAAGCCATTGTTCTCGCGATGAAAAATGTCACTGATTTGACCCGCCCACAGCTCTCCTATGAGACCCAGACTGAGTAGAAAAAATCAAACCTCGGTTCGAAGTGAAGCGGTGAACTTTTATTATATGTGTTCTAGAGTTATGAATTCTGTGATCTATACATTCTTTATATTCTGAATGAATGAATGATTTTATCTGGAGGGCCGAATTTTCATATAACTTGACTGAAATGACCATATATGGACATGGGACACACATTTTGTTTTTGATAAAACCTGTTCATTCTGGACTGAAATGACCATATATGGACGTGGGTGGGACACACAAAGCCACTCCTTGGAAGCGGCTTTCGCTTCAAAATATTGTGCTATTTTATCATGAACAGTGAGGACCTATTATAAAAGACAGGTTTAAAAGTGGTGAAGTCCTCCTTTAAACAGATCACCAATACTGCCTCCTAAACCCTGTGGTCCCATAGGAAACTAGTATATTTGAATTATATTTTAGTTATTATTTTAACTCTACTATTTATTCATTATTTTAACTCATTCCCTGCCAGGCCCGATAGTCCCGAGATTATTCCAATGTCTTTCCCCGCCAGGCCCGATAGTCCCGAGAATTAAAGCTATACTGTGTAAGATTCTCAACTAGTGGTCAGTAGCCATATAGCAAACCGCGGTCGCGTTCGCGTCTTTCGCCCGTTTTTCGTACCTTCACACCCCCGCGTCTGCCTCCACAACGCCGAGAGCTATCTTTAGAGGGGTCCCTGGTTCCTGTGCGTTCAGGCATTCCGGAGAAACGGACTACTTCACCCTGCCTGGTAGGCGAGATTAGCTTTTGAGTAAAGAGACACACGGGCGACTACAAATATGGCGACCCCACTTCAAGATGCGCTGCATTGGCCGGTAGTGTACCATGTGTGCATGATCGGCGATGTGATTGGGCAACGTATACACAACGTATACAGATGATGCAGATTACGTCATCATGGCGCGAAAACCGGTCCACGGCCAGGATCATAGAAAACATATAAAGAGAAGGCTTCAGAAGCTGAAAATAACGGAGTGGGTGTTCTAAAACTTTAGCGATTTAACAGTTAGGACAATTTTAAGATTTGTTTTATAAAAAAAGTTACATAGTAAAACTTTAAAAAAAAAAAAAAAAAAAAAAAAAAAATCAAAAAATTTTTTTTTCAAAAAAAATTTTTGACCCCCAAAAATGGAGTAGGCATGATAGCAATCGCGAAATTGCATGTTTAACCCCCATAGCAACCCCATCTTTCAAGCATGGCAGCCATTTTGGCAGCCATCTTTGTTAAACATAGTGGCTGTTATCTCATGAATGCCTGAACGGATTTCCATTCGGATTTTTTTGTTTGAAAGCTGTGAGCAATGTGGACACACGTGGTGCATTATCTAGGCATGGGTGTGCATGATCCGTGCACACCCAATTACATGGAAGTCTATGGAGACGAATGGCAGGTGGGAGTACGGAGGTATGTTAAAATGGCGGTCAATGTGTTAATGTATTTTTTCTGGCTTTAATTCTAATCTAAGGTAATTAACTAAGGTAAGTTATTTTATGGTATTCCTTTTAGGTTTAAGTATTAGTTTGTCCCAAAAAACATTAGCAATCAATGCATAATCAATTTCACTTAACCTTTGAAATAACATACCAAATATTCACAATAATCTTCAGTGTTCACCTTATCTTCAGTATTCACACTTTCACTTAATCACTCAAATGCAAAATCAAATCACTATGACTTTATACTTACAGTCTCTTTTCTGACTTAACCTGTTAATAAAACAGGGTCATATTCTTGCAAATTATGCTCACACACTTTAGAATATACAAATAAAACAATGTCTTCATCTTACTACTATACCACCATTAAATCAAATGTCAGATGTCATAGACATCATAAGACTTTACATAAATAACTGAGTAAGCATGTTTGGGCTCTCACAGCATATCACTTTAGCAAAATGTTTGATATAGCCCTATGCCCTATTAGTTATACAAATGAACCAAATGGACCTATACAGGTCTATTATTATGAGCTAGGGGGTACAAATAAAACTCTTACGGGTCCTTTTGGTTTCTGTTGTTTAGTTTAGTATGTGAACGGTCACAGCTTGTCCGTATGTATACATGTATCTCTGTCTATAACACCTGATACTGCAGTGGTTCTATGGGTTTGTCGCTCTGACATCATGCTCTGACATCACTGTGATGTCACACTTACATAATCCTTTTTATGCCCATATATATGGAGTTCCCTGATGTCATCAATATTAAGCCCATATCTAACAGGACTTCATATGGGAATGCCCATACATGGAGGACAAATCGGCCACATACCACACTAACAGAATCCATATATGGCCAAGACAGATGGCCAAGACAGCCCATATCTGTGTGGCTGGTTCTACAGACAGATCTCCATGTATGGGCATAAGAGGGTATTTGTCAGATGTCATAGACATCATAGGACTTTCACATAACGAATAACTGAGTAAGCATGTTTGGGCTCTCACAGCATATCACCATATACAGTACATGCATCTTCATATATGGGTACCAGGGGTCTCCATATATGGGTAACTGGTCCGATATACATCACTGGCCAGAGATGGCCAAGAATTGTCGCGACATCGCCCTTTAGGGAGAGGTGGTAGCTTAACCACTTGAACCCCATAGGTAACCAGAGTCCCTCAGGGCTCAATACTAGAATTGATTGCTATAAAACCCGGGGTTACAAAAGTAACCTCAAATTATCTGTTTTTTTTTTAATGGGGAAAGCTTCAGCTGAAAATAGTAGATCGACAAGCTCACAACGCGACGCATTGCGCCACGTTGTGAGCTTGTCGATCTGCTATTTTCAGTGGAAGCTTTTCTCATGAAAACGATGCTGGGATTTAAGTGGTTGATAAAGCCGCAAAATGAACACTAATCGTACTATAAACCCCAAACATGCATGCTTACCCTATGACGTCTATGACATCTGACATCATACATACATCCCTTTTATGCCCATGTATGGAGATCCCTGTCTGTAGAACCAGCCACACATACTGTATACGGGCTGTCTTGACCATCTGTCTTGGCCATATATGGATTCTGTTAGTGTGGTATGTGCCCGATGTGGCCTCCATATATGAAGTCCTGTTAGATATATTGATGACATCAGGGAACTCCATAGGCCTATATAGGCATAAAGGGGATTCTGTTAGTGTGGTTCCCCTAACATCACAGTGATTTCAGAATGGCAAACCCTTAGTAAAAAAACTATTACAATTATTAGACTATAACCAGTGGTGCTTTGGTAACTTCTCTCTGGTGGAAAGCTAATTTAGTGCTGTCAAGTGCACGCAACAAGCACATCAAGTGCACGCGCACATGCATGCGAATAAATGTTCTTGCGAATGCAAATAAGTAAACATGTTTGACTAGTTTTAGTTTAGTTTTTAAATTAATCAATCACAAATTACCAATAAAATGCAACATAGGCAGAATCAACACTCGCTTCAGTGACGCATAACTAGGAATGTGCCTCCAGGACAGGGTCTTGTAGGTAGGTGTTGTGCTGCCTCCGCCAAACAAGGACTTAATGGCTAGGCACTGAAGCTGTACAGACAGATCTCCATGTATGGGCATAAGAGGGTATTTGTCAGATGTCATAGACATCATAGGACTTTCACATAACGAATAACTGAGTAAGCATGTTTGGGCTCTCACAGCATATCACCATATACAGTACATGCATCTTCATATATGGGTACCAGGGGTCTCCATATATGGGTAACTGGTCCGATATACATCACTGGCCAGAGATGGCCAAGAATTGTCGCGACATCGCCCTTTAGGGAGAGGTGGTAGCTTAACCACTTGAACCCCATAGGTAACCAGAGTCCCTCAGGGCTCAATACTAGAATTGATTGCTATAAAACCCGGGGTTACAAAAGTAACCTCAAATTATCTGTTTTTTTTTTAATGGGGAAAGCTTCAGCTGAAAATAGTAGATCGACAAGCTCACAACGCGACGCATTGCGCCACGTTGTGAGCTTGTCGATCTGCTATTTTCAGTGGAAGCTTTTCTCATGAAAACGATGCTGGGATTTAAGTGGTTGATAAAGCCGCAAAATGAACACTAATCGTACTATAAACCCCAAACATGCATGCTTACCCTATGACGTCTATGACATCTGACATCATACATACATCCCTTTTATGCCCATGTATGGAGATCCCTGTCTGTAGAACCAGCCACACATACTGTATACGGGCTGTCTTGACCATCTGTCTTGGCCATATATGGATTCTGTTAGTGTGGTATGTGCCCGATGTGGCCTCCATATATGAAGTCCTGTTAGATATATTGATGACATCAGGGAACTCCATAGGCCTATATAGGCATAAAGGGGATTCTGTTAGTGTGGTTCCCCTAACATCACAGTGATTTCAGAATGGCAAACCCTTAGTAAAAAAACTATTACAATTATTAGACTATAACCAGTGGTGCTTTGGTAACTTCTCTCTGGTGGAAAGCTAATTTAGTGCTGTCAATTAAGTGCACGCAACAAGCACATCAAGTGCACGCGCACATGCATGCGAATAAATGTTCTTGCGAATGCAAATAAGTAAACATGTTTGACTAGTTTTAGTTTAGTTTTTAAATTAATCAATCACAAATTACCAATAAAATGCAACATAGGCAGAATCAACACTCGCTTCAGTGACGCATAACTAGGAATGTGCCTCCAGGACAGGGTCTTGTAGGTAGGTGTTGTGCTGCCTCCGCCAAACAAGGACTTAATGGCTAGGCACTGAAGCTGTATATATATATGTTACCGGATGTTTGGGTAACGCAGGACGTTCTATGTAAGAGCGCTTGTTTTGTCGTTCACCACACACCAATCACCACCAGGTGGCGACAACAGCCATTCACTAGTGAAGGCGCTGACGTCACTCGTGTGCGACTCTATTTGCGACTTTGTTTACTAGCCTAGCCTAGCCTAGCCTAGCCTAGCTTAGCCATTAGCTCCATTGTAGTCACTTGGACAGGGCGTTTATCGTGGGCTTGCCCAGGCCTTACGGCCTGGGCATAAATATAACGATTGCATTCACCACGGCTTCGTAACTCGCGCGGCCGGCCCTGGCCCGCTCTTCGCGGCCACTCGCACCTGCGGTGCTCGGGGGCGAAGAGCAGGACCAAGGTCCGCTGGCCTGCGCGCCGCTTGCAATGTCGTGGACAATCGAGCGGCTCCGCTCCGCCCCGTGCTGCATGACGAGTGCTACGTTTCTCGACCGTCCTGTTTCTCTATCATCCGGTGACATATACACCAGTCACTGATTGGGTGAGTGGGCGCAGGTGTGGAGTTTTGAGTGGGAGCAGGTGTGGAGTTTTGAGTGGGAGCAGGTGAGGGGTGGAGCCAAGTCCAGGGAATAGATCAGGGAGGGGGTTGATGACTTGTAGGACTTTTCTACAGGGGTTGTAGGCTTAGCCTAATGCCTCATTCAGACAGTCAGACCTTTCACATATTACAAACCTGTAATCAGGGGTAAAAACAAATGTCTACAAATGGAACCAAATCATTTGGTTCCATTTGTACACTCAGAGTTATGGAGATCCTTGAAAATGAGTCTGAACTCTCCTAGTGGCCTCCTAATGTGTCATAGTAAATCAGTGTCATGCATATTCTGAAGAAAACCTGGAGACTTGACATTCAGTAATTGAGTACCTGAGACGAAAAACTCTCTAAGTCCATATTTCAACATTTTGAATATAGATACTTTTTTGATTTACCAGACTGTAAACCACAAATTTGGTTTTTAATCTGTTAAATGCACTCCCCCTCATTTTGTTGAATTAGATTAGGAATTATAAGACATAATACTTTCAGTACTATTCAGCAGACAAAGGGAGCAGATAACACCAGTAAGACTCCCTAATAGGGAGATAAGCGACCGTCAGGTCGCAGCGTGATTTTAGGGCAAAATGTGTAGGAGTAGTGTCCAAAAATGTGTTTGAAGAAATTGGCCTGTTGGTGGCGCTATATGGGACAGATCCATATTGATGAGATGAGTGTAGACATACTGTGTACCGATTTGCGTGATTTTAGGGCAAAATCTGTAGGAGCAGTGTCCAAAAATGTGTTATAAAAAATCGGCCTGAAGGTGGCGCTATATGGGACAGATCCATGTTGATGACATGAGTGTAGACATAGTGTGTACCGATTTGCGTGATTTTAGGGCAAAATTGTAGGAGCTGTGTCCAAAGATGTGTTTTGCAAGAATCGGCCTCATGGTGGCGCTAGAAGAGGGTCATGTGTGAATTGATGGGTGGAGGTTGTGATTTGGCAGGCAAGGAGTATGAGTGTAAAATTTGGCATGGATCGGGGCAACGGTTGCGGAGATATGAGCAGTGCAAAAGTGTGACGTGTGACGGACAGACAGACGGACAGACAGCCGGTGGAGGTTTTGATAGTAAGTGCGACCTGACGGTCGCAATTAAAACAGACAATTGAACAAAATGAAGGGGGAGTGCATTAACAATTTAACAGATTAAAAATGACTAGTTTGTGGTTTACAGTCTGGTAAATCAAAAAATATCTATATTAAAAATAATTAAATATGGACTGTATTCATCTCAGGTACTCAATTGGGATTTATGATCAAACTAAGAACACTATAAAGTTATATAAAAACAAAAGCAAAAATGTGCCACGGACAATGTACACGCCACTTCAGTGATGGCATATGCCACTTCGGCACGCATGCCACTCCGGCAATGGCATGCACCACTCTGGGACTCCGGGAACGGCATATGCCACTTCGGCAACAGTACGCGCCACTTCGGCAACAGCACATGCCACTTTGGCAACAGCATATGCCACTTTGGCAACGGCACATGCCACTTTGGCAACAGCACATGCCACTTTGGCAATGGCATACAGCACATGCCACTTTGACAACGGCACATGCCACTTTGGCAAAGGCACATGCCACTTTGTAAACGGCACATGCCACTTTGGTAATGGCATACGGCACCTGCCACTTTGGCAACAGCATATGCCACTTTGGCAACAGCATATGCCACTTCGGCAACAGCATATGCCACTTCGGCAACAGCATATGCCACTTTGGCAACAGCACGCGCCACTTCGGCAACAGCATATGCCACTTTGGCAACAGCATATGCCACTTTGGCAACAGGCACATGCCTGACACATGTCAAATGCCACTTTTCCAGCTCGCCCTTTATGCCCCAGCAGTGGTCTGGGTATAGTACTCTCTCAGTTCAAGTCATACAGTCAGTTATATACTCTTAAGGCCAGGCCTAGTTTTAACACCCTTTGACAAACAAACTGTTGCAGCTGCTAGACTTAACCAAACAAGACATAGGTTAGGGACTGTATGTTAACAGCTTGATAAGAATAGACTCCTCAGGAAGTTTGAACTCAAAGCAGCTGTCAGGACACAGCTGATTAAATCAATCGATCCTCTGCAAACAGGTAGTATGACAAGACAGTCATATAGCAGTAACATTTTTGTTCATTTCATAATGTTTTACAACATACTTCATAATTTCCATGACAGGTCCCTGCTGATCCAGGCCCCTGCGGCTCCATCTGGAAGGTACTTTAGAGTGGTTGCACTGATTTTGCTGGGGACCCCCCCTTGAAACCCCTCAAGGACCCCTGGGGGTCCCTGGACCACACTTTGAGCACCATTGGGAGAATATATTCTTTCATATACCGTAGCAGCTTTTCTGGGATGTCAGCGGAGTTGGAAGTGGAAGGTATAGTACAGGAGATAATAAGAGCAATCGTTCACTTGGTTATACAAGCGTGAAAATTGGTACACATCATCTTTGGAGGCCACTCTTTGATTTAAGAAACCGAGCCACTTGAAAATCAAAGATGGCGGCCCCAGAAATCCAAGATGTCCATCCAAAAACATGTTTTTTTTCTCCAAATGCATTGATTTTAAGACCCATATATGTATTAAAGTTGACTATAAAGTTGGGCATTGCGGATATTTTGGTACCAAGTAAATGTCTGTATCTATTTCAGTTCTTGAGATAAAGCATATAGTTACACCTGAGTCTGTAAAAGTACCTATATGTTGTATCTCAAGAACTGTAATAGATACAGACACATACTTAGTACCAAAATATCCGCAATGTCCAACTTTGTATTCAACTTTGATATGTTTATGGGTCTTAAAATCAATGCATTTAGAGTTATAAAGGAAAAGACATGTTTTCAGACATACATCTTCTTAATTCGAAGAGTGGCCTCCAAAGATGATGTGTACCAATTTTCACGCTTGTATCACCGAGTGAACGATTCTCCCAAACTGCTGTTAGGCGCTGTACTATTTAGTAATGGCGGATATTAAAATACGCACCAAGGGGGTTTGGGGGACATTTGGGTTAGGGTTAGGGTTAGGGTTAGGGTCAGGGTTAGGGTTAGGGTTAGGGTCAGGGTTAAGGTTAGGGTTAGGGTTAGGGTTAGGCTTAACTCATTTATCATTGCTTATGCCATAGAACAGGGTACCAAGCCGAGGGCCACAACATTGAATTATGTCTAGGGTACCAAGCCAAGGGCCACAACATTGAATTATGTCTAGGTTACCAAGCCGAGGGCCACAACATTGCAGGGGACGACGGTGGTGTTCCTGCTACTCCAGCGACAGTTCAGATATCGTTGTTGTTGGGTGAAAATCTTGTATGTCCACAACCGTTTGCATCATTTTAAAAATGATTTAAATAGTGAAAACAGCCGATCTACAATCGCACCGCGAGGCGTTGTGTGCTTGTAGATCTGCTGTTTTCACTACTTTTGTGCGACGACCTTGTATGATTTGCGAAAGAACTTACACATTTGGAGATACGAGATTTCCACCCGACAACGACGATATACTAGTGTTGTTGCTGCTCTTGTACCACCAGTATTACTGGGGTTGGTGTGGGCCACACAGTAGCCCCCCGCGGGCCGCAAATGGCCCACCGGCCGCCTATTGGGGACCCCTGACATAGAGTATTGGGGCGCCCGGTCAGGTGCAGACCACCTGGGCTCAGTGTAGCCTGACAGCATGTCGCTGGTTCAAGTCCCGATCACGACTACTGCTACTTTGCTGCGTGTCACTCCCCCTCTCTCTGCACATGTCCTGTCAGTCTACTGTCCTAGAAATAAAAGCCCAAAAAACATATCTTTATGCAGAACAGACATTATCAGAATATAATGCATCTACAGTGAGAATGTACAAACATTCCTGTGTCATTTCACCAGACATCTTTACATCAGACGCTGTTGTGTGAAGAGTCCAGAGAAGTGTCTGTATTAGAGATAGCCTGCACCTTTGACCTTAGCCTAGTATACATCACAACAAATAAGATAACATCTTGAATGCATAAAAATCATGGTTAGTGCATAAACATAAGTGATATTACATGGTACAGTATAGTGAAATAAATGCCCTTTCCCCTTAATTGTGACAGATCAGTTCCAGGGTTCCAGAAAGTCAGTGCCCGTACATGATTGTATTCTTCATTGCATCACTTCTTGGCTTAGACACTACATGTCTAGTATTCATTAGTTTGGTTGGAAGTCTATGTAATGTCCCCACAAGTGATGTAAATATAGTGTGTGTGTGTGTGTGTGTGTGTGTGTGTGTGTGTGTGTGTGTGTGTGTGTGTGTGTGTGTGTGTGTGTGTGTGTGTGTGTGTGTGTGTGTGTGTGTGTGTGTGGTCATCATTGGGGGGGATGCAGAAATACCATTGCAACACATCATGAATCAGCACTTTCTATAAATTTGTATAGTGCCTAAGCGCGCACGCACGCACGCGCACACACACACACACACACACACACACACACACACACACACACACACACACACACTTCCCTTTTAGCAAGAAGATTGAGTTTCGTTTCCTCCATCAGCTCTGCTCATTATTACTTGGACGTTTTTCTCAGCCTGTGGTCCGGGGACCACTAGTGGTCCATGGCACAATGTTTGTACTGTATGTACAGTATGTACAGTATGTACAGTGTACCTAAAGTCCTGTGACGTCACTCCCACCATCCCTGATGTCACAGTTATGTTTAGCATTGGAATTCCTGTAGGCAAATCAGATTGTGTCATAATGCTGCATTTTCACCACGCTGTCTCGTTGGCAGCCTCTAGTAGCCAGTGCACACTCACTGCATCACCAATGACAGACTGGTTGGTCTGCCATCACCAACTGGAAGTGTTTAGTTGTCAAGATGACAAGATCACTTTAACAAGAATACCTTGTTAAAGTGACCATTTTGTTAAATCTTACTTTGTAGTTATTTTACTGTAATTTAACAACATAATAACCAGCACAGATAGACAAAGAGACATTCATGGATTCATATTTAAAAGTAACTTGTATTCTCCCCCCTGGACCCAGGGTATGGCAGCTGCATACCCCTGCCATACCCAATTGACGCCCCTGCACTGGTATCACCCGGTCTGGGAATCGAACCCCCGACGTCCCCATTTTGCAGAATGTTTGCCCCCCAGAATGGAGTCAATATAGTCTTGCTTGGCTCCCGTCAACAGTCTGGGGCACGGAAATAGAAACCATGAGTGTGAGATAAAGCGGATGTGACGCAACCGCTCCCTTGGTGCAGTAGCAATAACATGTCCTACTGGAAGCGTTATGTCTCCTTTCAATATTTTTGGGGGTGTTATTTCGTCTTTCTCTGGTGTTGTTGGTGTTACTTCCATGATGTTTTCAAATGTTTTCTTAAACTATACACGCATAACAAGAATATGCTGCTCAAATGACTTAGTCCATGGGCCATACGAGTTGTCGGTATCAAAAAGGTGGCAAAGGTTACCATGCATTTTTGAAAAGCTTTATACATATCTGTAGATTATATTTTGGTATGATAACCCTTTCTTAGACACAGCTAAATTGGTGTTATCAGCCGCTAGAGTTGGTGTCCCATCAACTTTACATTACAGGGGAAAAAAAGCTAAAAATAAATCTTTAAGTAGCATAAGAGGGGTCAAACTAGGGGGTTTTCATGATGCTGAATCCATTGCAAGCATCTGTTTTGCACGAAAAACATTCCTGGGGCTAAAACAACCCCCACAAAAGTGTGAAAAGTGATGACTCATCACTTTTCATCACTAAACTATAGTCTTGTGGGACAGTCTTTAGCCCAAGGAATGTCTTTTGTGCAAAACAGATGCTTGCAATGGATTCAGCATCATGAAAACCCCCTAGTTTGACCCCTCTTATGCTACTTAAAGCAGATTAATTTTTAGCTTTTTTTCCTGTAATGTAAAGTTAATGGGACACCAACTCTAGCGGCTGATAACACCAATTTAGCTGTGTCTAAGAAAGGGTTATCATACCAAAATATAATCTACAGATATAGAGCTTTTCAAAAATGCATGGTAACCTTTGCCACCTTTTTGATACCGACAACTCGTATGGCCCATGGACTAACTCTGTCTGTGCGAGTGTGCTTCTGTCATGTTTCCAGTGGGACTACAGTTCCGCCAACTTCCGTGCAGCAGTGGCTACTTCCGATACTCGCAGTTCGGGAGCAGCCGTTCCAGACTCTATATAGCATTCGGAGATTGTGGAATAGTTGTCTGGCTACGCGAGACTAGGGTCAATAGGGTTCATCTTAGTCATGATTTAGTGCAGTAAGGTTGAGAATGACGCTTTGCAAAAAACAAATAAAAATGAAACAGCCTCATACTTTATTGTTGCCATAGATAGAGTAGATAAATAAAATAAAATAAGAAAACGGTGTGAAAACATGTCAATAGTATTTACACAGAGGACAGAACCGTAGCACACACATCACTGTCAGGGGGAAACCTTGTATGTCCAAAAGTGTTTTCTTTATTATTTTATCAAAAAAAAGTAAAAACAGGTGAACATCTACAGCCGATATACAAGCTGTTAGCTTATAGATCTGCTATTGTTACTACTTGTGTGTGTCACTCTTGTGTGATCTATGATGGAGAAATGCATTAACCCATTTAGGCCTAGAATTATTGAATGATTTAACCAGTGAAAAATAGCAGATATACAAGCTCACACAGCTTGTAGATCTGCTATTTTTGAAAAAGTCTTGAAAATGTTTGCAAATCTTTGAATATATGTATTTTTAAAGCGAACGTTTGTAACTCAAATTTTGCTTCTGGGTGGTCCCTGGAACTAGATATTTTGAGATGGGGGTCCGTGGCCAAATAAATATCAGTTTGGGGGTCCTTCACATGGAAAAGTTTGAGAACCACTGACATAGTAGTCTCTCAAGAACAGACTAACTGAGCTCCATTTAAGTGAAAAGGACCTTTTCTTTGACGAGGGCTGGCCAGATTGCTGACATAGAAACAGGGTTTTTCAAAAAAACCTTAGAAGGATTCAAAAGACACTTATAGAATCATTTTTCACGATTTTTCAAAAATAGTAGATCTACAAGCGAGTGCCGCGCTGTGCCTGTGAGCTTGTATATCTGCTATTTTTCACTGGTTAAAGCATAAAATAATGATACACAATAATGTGTACCCGTTCTAAATTTAATAGAGCTTGTGTGGAGCGGTGTTAAAAGTCCCCAGTGGTGCACGCTACTCCTCCCACAGTGTTGGTGACACTCGGACCATAATGTCAAACCCACCGGCTTCATCGGGAATCGTGTTCTTGCATTTTGCTAAGAGATAAATGTTTTAGTTAAATTTATATGAATTTATTAGTGAATGAATTTCCCCATTTACTTGAATGGGAAAATGCAAAAATTCTACTTTTCCCAAATATGGAGATGTCTGATGTCATAGACCGCACGAGACTGACAAACAATGGAAGTCAAAAGGGAAAATGCCGATTCAACCAGTATATCCATAAATGGGCATTCCAAAGTATGGGCTTACAGTAATATTGATGACGTCAGGCAGGGGTGTCCAAAGTGCGGCCCAGGGGCCAAATGCGGCCTGATGATGAATTGTATACGGCCCGCAGCTTCATTCCTTAAAGGACCAGGTCACCTCTGGGACAACCAGGGACATGATCAACACAATCCTGAGTTATTTTTTGTGTCAAACTAGAATATTCCATAGTATAATCTGTCAGGATTCCTTGTTCCCTTTGGGTCAAAGAAGGGCTATTGTGTTGTATTTGCGTTTTTACCTTGCACGTCTGGTTACATTTGGTAATGACTTGTGTTCTGTTCAGAGCACACACCAGACAAAATACCTTGATGTTGATAGTTAAAATATTGTAATTGCGATGCATAATGTACGTGACTTTGTTATGGTCAGACCAAAAGTATATTTAGTCAGGATATAGTCGGCCCTTGGGTGTTTTAATATTTTCCTGGTTCCAGACCATAGACCCCGCCCACTCTCAGAGTGGACTCTTTCTCTGGTCTGGAGCTGAGTACAGTACACCTGCACCTTGGTCCCCAAATTAGTTTGATTCAGATGATTAACTTAATGTGCAACATTGTTTTCTCACTCAACAGTAAACAAACCAACATAAAGTTGAAGTGTATAGATTGGTATCTGCACATTGACACAGTGACAATTTATGGACTATGGACTAAAATAACAAATTAAACATTGGTCAAATTGTCAAATATTAGAAGCATGAATTGTGAAAAAATAGCAGATCTACATGCTCACAATGCCTCGCAAGTATTGTACAAAATGTAATGCCTCAACTCAGGGGGGGGGGGGGGGGGTCCCCAGTTAAAATATGATTATGTTTGTAGTAGTGACTAAATTGGGGAGAAAAAGGTGGTAAAAAATGATTGTCTACCCTAAATAAAAGAAAAGAAAAGAAAGAAAAGCATTCATTCACAAAGAAAGGTGACGACCGCAGAGATAGAAGGTCTCTTCATGCCTGACAGTGACCACATCTATTTAAGTTGTTACAACAGTGACAACAGCATGAGACTATTTATGCAAACACAATAAGATCATTATTCATAGTCCTTGCAGCAGTATTTACATTTGATTTACAGTGGATGGCGCTGTTGCTGTGCTTGACAATAACACCACCATCATATTTACATTAAGACATGACATCCTGCATGGCTAAATAAAATGAGAGCCTGTAGGGTTGTCACAGTCATGACCTTCACCATTAATTGTCATACAAATCACAAATAAAATAACAAATAATGGTTTTGGCATTGTGGGTAATAATAATAATAATAATAATAATAATAAGAATTGGTATACAGTAGCACCTTTTTAAGAGCAGACTCACAGAGTGCTTAAACAGAAGAAATCACAACACATATAAAAGTAATAAATAAACATGACAGGCATCTTGTGCGTAACAGAAAAGAATACATCAGTAAACACATAACAATAGATGAAAACAAAACATCGCTTCGCTGCGACGAGTTGTGAGCTTGGAGGTCGGCTATTTTCGGTGCTTGATAGCACACTGAACTAACCATAATCAAGTCTATTGTACTGGAGGTGTGGCGTAACAGCATGGATTTCTACACAGAGAGGGCAATTCTTTCAACATAAGATGGTGCATTCAAGTTCAGGAGAGTTTGGACAAGGCAATTCTCTTGAATGCTGCCTTCAGGTATGGCATGGAAAGAGGGGCATTTGCATTTCTTTCACCACATAGTGAAAAATGCATTCATGGCCTGGAGAGGGTGCTTTTTACAGATGTTAAAAGGGCAGGGGCTCAAGCCCCCTTTGATGTCTATGTGTGCACGTGCCTGACACTACCTCACAAGATGAAGTCCTTTGAGTTGATGAAGTCCCTTTCCTTTGACACACTGTTCTGAGCTATTTTGGAATGTCTGGAGAATGTGGTGTAAGTGTGTCTATTGTGTCCTCCTGATAAACATGCACGCTCTCACGTGTTCTCACACAAGCATGCACGAACACGCGCATGCACACACACACACACACACACACACACACACACACACACACACACACACACACACACACACACACACACACACACACACGGCGTGCACGCAGCGAAGGTGAAGCAGTTTAAATACCTGGGGTCAGCTATCCAAAGTACTGGGGAGTCAGAGGGTGGAGGAGAGGTGGAGGAGAGGTGGAGGCAGGGTGCTACGATGGAGGAGGAGAGGTGGAGGCAGGGTGCAGCGATGGAGGAGGAGGGTGGAGGAGAGGTGGAGGCAGGGTGCAACGATGGAGGAGGAGGGTGGAGGAGAGGTGGAGGCAGGGTGCAACGATGGAGGAGGAGGGTGAAGGAGAGGTGGAGGCAGGGTGCAACGATGGAGGAGGAGGGTGGAGGAGAGGTGGAGGCAGGGTGCAACGATGGAGGAGGAGGGTGGAGGAGAGGTGGAGGCAGGGTGCAACGATGGAGGAGGAGGGTGGAGGAGAGGTGGAGGCAGGGTGCAACGATGGAGGAGGAGGGTGGAGGAGAGGTGGAGGCAGGGTGCAGCGATGGAGGAGGAGGGTGTCAGGAGTGACTTTACTTCGGTCCATTATGTCTCCCCTTTAACCCATATAGAGTGCCGCGCTACGAGCTTGTAGATCTGCTATTTTTTTTTAAGTCGTGAAAATGTCTGCAAATCTTTGAATATATGTATTTTCAAAGCGAACGTTTGTAACTCAAATTTTGCTTCTGGCCAAATACATATCATTTTGGTGGTCTTTCACATGAAAAGGTTTGAGAACCACTGACATAGTAGTCTCTCAGGAACAGACTAACTGTGCTCAGCCAATTAAGCGTGTGGGTAGTGCCGACCCAAAATTTGCCAAAATTCGGTCCATTATGTCTCCCCCTTAATTATGCCAAATGGTATTGTGTTTGGTATCATCGAATCGTTGATTCGTCACCTTTACAACGAGGTACAGCTTGTAAGGATCTGGCATTCGTGGAAAGAGCAGCACAGCCAAACATGTGTGTAGCGCCCCCCAAAACAATTTCAAAATGGCCTGGCAAGCCTGCAATACCGTTCTGTTGGTCTTCACCTTTGGTAATAGAGCATTGAATGATTGCAGTCTCCCACAATAATAAGGTAAAGGAAAACAAACAATACATATTTTTACACTTTACAAATTTTACACTCAGTGTCAGGGAAGCCCAAAAGGAGACTGAATGCCAGCAGAAAAGTATTGCAGGACATTAGCTGTGCTCGCCATTGAACGAAAGGTGACTAATCACTGATAATATGATATTAAACACAATACCAATTGGTATTATTAAAGGGGAGATTTATTTGGCCGAAGTTAAGTTTCCTAACTTTCTGTTATGTCTGTGGATTGGCCAATTTTTAAAGATTTTAAAAATTGCTTGAAATCATTTACTTTTATTTTCGCCTACAGTGTAATGTCATGTCCCCAAATTAGGAGGATTTTTCTCCCTCAACACCAAATCTACACTGATTCATGAGCTTGTGTGTTGTTGCTACACGGCTTTTTCCGCCAAACGTTCAACCCATATTTGATCCGATTCATTTCAATTACTAGCAACCATCATAAATAGAAGGTAAAAAGGTGAAAAAAAAGAAAAAAAACAAAAAGAAGAAAAAACAGAAGAAAGTCTTAGTCTTATGACTACTGTGGTCCCCTTAAACCGAATATAAAAAACACAAGACAGGGGTCCATTTGGACGCTATAGGGGCGCTTTAGGGTCGATGTGGTTAATCCAGGCACAAGTAGGACACATTCTCTTTAGTACCAGCCAAGGTTAGGGTCGATGCAACGCCACCTGCATGGAAAAACAGAGATGGAGTTCCATGGCAGTCCATTCCAGTCCAGTCCAGTCCACTCCGAAGGGCAGAGCAAGAGTTCCATGGCAGTCCAGTCCAGTGCAGTCCAGTCCAGTCCAGTGCAGCCCAGTCCAGTCCACTCTAACCTGGGATCATTTCCAATGTTGGGTTTATGATCCGGTCGGGAGCAGAAACAACCTACGTCATTTTGTAGTCAAAGCGGACTACACTTTGACCGGAACTACCAAACCGGAAACAGTTTTAACCCAAAATAGGACATAAATCTAGGACCTACCCAATAAAACCATTGATGTGGCATCGTTTTGAGCGATGCAAACCGCTCCTATACGTGGCTGTGCGTGTGTCCGTAGCCTTTTTCCTCAGCGTTTTGGCATAGTAAAATGTGTGTGCGTAGCATCATGTTTGTATAGTGATGTCGTATGTCTGTAGCCTTTAGCGTTTTGCCATAGCAAAACGTGTGTGTGTAGCATAGCCTGTACATCCTAGACTTAAATCCTAGTCTGAAGACGTTATGCAAGCACGACCACCGCTCACTTCACATTGGGTGTGATTTTTTAAAAGTTTGTTTGATATATCTCCACTGGCAAGAGTTGCACCTCGCCACTTAGTCTAGCATTTAAACAGGGATTGGGGAAACAAACAACAGGGAGGACCAAAACAAAGCAACGCTGCTTCTTCTGCTTGTTTCCAGTTTAGGCCACGCCCAGACCGGATCACACGGCCCGTTGTAAACCAATAGCAGGCTTTCCTCCGAGGTGGAAAGACTGGTGATGCGAGGTTAGTGCAGTCCACTCGGCAGGGCAGATCAGGGCAGGGCAGGGCAGATCAGGGCAGCCCAGGGCAGCCCAGATCAGGGCAGCCCAGGGCATGCGAGGCTCAGTGGAAGTTGGTGACGTGACATTTGACGTCGTCCAGACTCAGCACGGTGCCCTGGTGGTCGTTGCTGCTGCTGTGAGCCTTCCTCTCTGAGCAGCGGCACAGCCTGTACTTCAACACCTGCATGAGAGGACCCATAATGAGACACCTGCATGAGAGGACACATAATGAGACACAACTTGTACTTCAACACCTGCATGAGAGGACACATAATGAGACACAGCTTTACTTCAACACCTGCATGAGAGGACACATAATGAGACACAGCTTTACTTCAACACCTGCATGAGAGGACACATAATGAGACACAGCTTTACTTCAACACCTGCATGAGAGGACCCATAATGAGACACAGCTTTACTTCAACACCTGCATGAGAGGACCCATAATGAGACACAGCTTTACTTCAACACCTGCATGAGAGGACCCATAATGAGACACAGCTTGTACTTCAACACCTGCATGAGAGGACACATAATGAGACACAGCTTTACTTCAACACCTGCATGAGAGGACACATAATGAGACACAGCTTTACTTCAACACCTGCATGAGAGGACCCATAATGAGACACAGCCTGTACTTCAACACCTGCATGGATGGGAGGACATAATGAGACACAACTTGTACTTAACACTAATAGTGCCTCTTAATCTGAAGGTTGCTTGGTGCCTCGGTGCCACGCCGTTTCCTCCATAGGCCGCCGCTATTATTTTGAAGGGCTGGAAGGGGGTTGTTTTAGTTTTTTTGGATTATCACTTGACGGCAACGATTACGTCATCTAGTCACATGACAGTGTGAGCCCAGAAGAGAACATGGCTGCGCCCAGCGTTTGTGTACAGTACTGGAGAGTGGAGACCATCCTTTGTATAAGAATGTCCCTTTTGGAGAAAATGAGGTCTCTTTATGGGCCTCTCAATGGATTTACTATGGAGGACGTTAACTTCGCGTGCACGCCCGACGTGCGTTGTAAACAAATCGCGGACATTACCGATGCGGGCGGGACCGGAGCGACGTACAGTAAGTAATAATATCTTTACTGTACAGTAAGATTGACAGTCCTCACCGTCAACGGCGCCATGGTATTAACCCTTTCAATGACGGTGAGCGCCGTCTACAGCAGCAGAACAGTTAAACACCAGCTCTGGTCCATCGCGTCACTGACAGACCCGTCGGCAAATGAATAGACCGCGTTTTCTCAGCCCCTACCAGCGCTCAACTTGAGTCAAAATAAACAAAACTACTTCACTACTCACCAAACCAAAGGTAGTTTTGCGTTGCTGAAAGTCTATTCTCCGCGGTGGTGAGCCCCTCAGCACCCCACCTACTCTGTAAAATACATTATTTTTGTCATGAAATAAAACGCACCCACCTCGAGCCACCCGGCGGCCACCGCAGATACAAGGGTTCACAACCCAGAAATAAGCGGCGGTCGAGTTGGATGCACTTTATTTTCATGACAAAAATAGTGTATTTTGCAGATTGGGTGGGGTGCTGAGGGGTTCACCACCGTGGAGAATAGACTAGATTTTGAGCGCTCGTAGGGGCTGAGAAAACACGTTCTATTCATTTGCCGACGGGTCTGTCAGAGCGTCACTGGAGGTGACGCGATGGACCAGAGCTACTTCAACACCTGCATGGGAGGACAGAACATACAATCAGCTCCTTACCTCATAAATGTAGTCCAACAACTCTTACCTCATAAATGTAGTCACACAACTCTTACCTCATAAATGTAGTCACACAACTCTTACCTCATAAATGTAGTCCAACAACTCTTACCTCATAAATGTAGTCACACAACTCCTCACCTCATAAATGTAGTCAAACAGCTCCAGAATAGTGAGGATGCTGGCTCCAATGAACAGGCCCATCTGACCACCGATGTCCCCTGAAAGGAGACAAGAGCTTCACGAGGAGCTACTCAACCTCTGTGAGGAGCATCCAGTGGTGTAAAGTAACTAAGTAAAGGGCTGGGTGCAATAACCGCAATACCGCGGTTGTGTAATGCTTACCACGCGACGAGTTCATAACCGTGATTGTACCGCGATTATTTTTTGTGTATGTATTTATAATGTATTTATTTTTTCGGGAGATACCGTGATACCCTATACCCTGAAGAAAGCAGTGTTCTGCCAAAACGTTGGTTTCCCTCCCTATACTCTGCGCCATAAAATAAATATTGGCACTTTGGCCACAGTGTGTGTGGCAGCTACTTACTTTATTGAGATACCGTGATAGCGCCATACCCTCGGTAAACAGTGACTTATAACCGCAATAACTAAAAATCCATACCACCCCAGCCCTTATTGTACTTAAGTACTGTACTTAAAAAATATTATTATCGTTATTTGTACTTTGCTTGAGTATTTCAAATGTTCAGTACTTTTACTTCATCTCAGAGTCAAATGTTGTACTTTTACTGCACTACATTTACAGTATTTGAAAACTTAAAGGACAACTTTGTTTTTTTTACAACAAGGGTTCATATTTTAGATTGTAATTAGAGAAAAGAAAAAGTGAGTGTTAAAATGTTTTCATTTGTTTCATTCTATTGTTTTATTGTGTTTACTGTGCTAAAATGTGGGGCATGCGTACGCATGGGGGCATGCGTACAAGTGGCTAAATATGTATTTTTTAGACACAATAAGCCAGCAGTTTCTTTATTGCTATTTACAGTAACACTTCTAGCCCCCATAAGTCACATCCAACCATGAAAGGTTGGATGTGACTTATGGATGTGACTTATGGATGTGACCACCCTAAATTACATATTTAGCCACTTGTACACATGCCCCCAACCAGTGAAATAAGAATCTCTAAAACAATAGAAAGAAGTAAATGAAATCAATGTAACACTCATCTTTCATATTCTTTAATTACAATCTAAAATATGAAACCTTGTTGTAAAAAACTAAAGTTGTCCTTTAAGTTACTTGTAGATTTTGATTATCATTACAAAACATACATTCTAAAACGGCTAGCCATTCCTTGATTCTGATTGGCTGGTTTCCCTTAATTGCTGTTGTATATGAGGCTATAACCCACACCTTGAATCAGTTTATATCAAACCCAGGTGTGTTATTAACACTTTCCACAGTGTTCCACAGTGCACCAATTATCTGCTCAAGTGTTGTTGGCAAAAGGCCGGGGACTACTTTCTTGTAGCTGGGGACTACTTTCTTGCAGAGCAGACCTTATAGTGAATTATTAGTGAAATAGAACAGTTTTAATTGGTACATGTCTATGATTTTTCATGTTGCCATATTGTAACCGTTTTAGAAAAGCAATAAACCACGTGAGGCTTGTGGTTACCTGTATTTTACACCGGCTGAGAGGGTTGGAGACACTCGGCTGCACCTCGTGTCTCCCTGCGCCTCTCAGCCAGTGTAAAATACCAGGTAACCACTCGCCTCTTGTGGCTTATTGCTTCATAAACCACTTTCAGCCCTAGATACATTTTGGCCATTTGAAAATAGCTGATCTACAAGCTCACAACGTGTTGCGACGCATTGTGAGCTTGTACTGTAGATCTGCTACAGTGAGTACTTTTTTCCAGCACTAATGCAGATCTTCTCAATCTCTTCCGAGCACTGAAGCCCTTCTTTGTCTAAGGTTACATACTATGCAGTTAAAGGGATATTTCACTGTATTACAACTTTTTGTCTTTTTTAGGGCTGGGACTTTTAATTACTCACTGATGACTCATTTCAATTAATTAATTACAGAAAATAAAAATAAAGAAAATTATGAAAAAGGTAAATGTAAAACCATGGCCCCCTCACGTATTAGGAGGACAGTGTCAGAGTCACCAGAACCAAGAACGGTTGTTTTCGATGAATCTATCATGGTTAAAATGGAGTTACAATGGGTTTTCTATAGGAAGGGGGCGTGTCTGATAAAAATTATCAAATATCTAAATACTGAATCAAGCAACTTAAAATCTGTCCCGGGAGTTCATAAAGGCCTGAGTAGACGATATTATGACCATTTATTTTTATTTTTATGCATGCATCTTTAGAATGAAACCAAACAACATGAGTCTCCAACACGGCTGTTACCTAAAAGTCCTGCTACTTCATATGTCTTCCTCTGCTCGATGGTCTGTTACCTAAAAGTCCTGCTACTTCATATGTCTTCCTCTGCTCGATGGTCTGTTACCTAAAAGTCCTGCTACTTCATATGTCTTCCTCTGCTCGATGGTCTGTTACCTAAAAGTCCTGCTACTTCATATGTCTTCCTCTGCTCGATGGTCTGTTACCTAAAAGTCCTGCTACTTCATATGTCTTCCTCTGCTCGATGGTCTGTTACCTAAAAGTCCTGCTACTTCATATGTCTTCCTCTGCTCGATGGTCTGTTACCTAAAAGTCCTGCTACTTCATATGTCTTCCTCTCTTACCTAAAAGTCCTGCTACTTCATATGTCTTCCTCTGTTACCTAAAAGTCCTGCTACTTCATATGTCTTCCTCTGTTACCTAAAAGTCCTGCTACTTCATATGTCTTCCTCTGTTACCTAAAAGTCCTGCTACTTCATATGCCTTCCTCTGCTCGATGGTCTATTACCTAAAAGTCCTGCTACTTCATATGTCTTCCTCTGCTCGATGGTCTATTACCTAAAAGTCCTGCTACTTCATATGCCTTCCTCTGCTCGATGGTCTGTTACCTAAAAGTCCTGCTACTTCATATGCCTTCCTCTGCTCGATGGTCTCGTAGTTCAGAGCCTCGAAGAAGATGTCCAACACCAGGATGTTGTCTCTGATGACACAAAGAGACAGATGTTAACCATTCAGAACGGGTACACATTATTGTGTATCATTATTTTATGCTTTAACTATTGAAAAATAGCAGATATACAAGCTCACTGCGAGCTTGTAGATCTGCTATTTTTGAAATCGTGAAAATTTAGAATTTTTTTGAAAAACCTATGTTTCTATGTCAGCAATCTGGCCAGCCATCGTCAAAGAAAAGGTCCTTTTCACTTAACCTGGGAGAGACAGCCGCTGACGCCACCGTCCACGTCCACGGACGCGTCAGGATTTCTCTACCCTACGAGGGCTCAACTTTCAGTCAAAATAAACAAAACTGGGGCACGGTGGCGTAGTGGTAGGCGCTTCACCTCACAGCTAGAAGGTCCTGGGTGTGATTCCCGCCGGGGGACGCTGTGGGCACTGGGGGCTTGTTACCTCCTCCGCGTCATCAGCGCCCACACTCTAGGTGGGGTTGGCGATAGGGCCTTTCTGTGTGGAGTTTGCATGTTCTCCCCGTGTCTCCTAGGGTTGATACCCTCACAAAAAACATGCAGTAATCCTGGTCTCTATAATGCCTCCCCCTGGCCAGCCGGGGCGCTTGATGGAGGGGAAAGGAACTGGTTGGAATAACGTGTTCCTTCCACGCGCTACGTCCAAACCGGGGAAATCCCCACTGTCAGGTGAAAAGAAGCAACTTGGACTCCTCATGCATTGAAGGAAGCATGAGGTCAGTCCGTTGTCTCTGCAGGTGCGGCAGAGGGAGAGCAGGGCAATTGGCACTGGGTGAAAATGGGTTACAAAATCGTGGGATAAAATTATTAAAATATAAATAAAAATAAATAAACAAAACTACTTCGCTATTTCTGTCATGAAATAAAATGCAGCCCACCTCGAACCTTCATGACAAACATTATGTATTTTACAGAGTGGGTGGGGTGCTGAGAGGTATCCCACCGCTGAGAATAGACTTTCAACAATGCAAAACCACCTTTGGTTAGGTGAGTAGCGAAGTAGTTTTGTTTAGTTATGAGACCCGTTAGTTATGAGACCCCTTAGTTATGAGACCCGTTCAGATAATGCTCAATATCACCACGGGTAGATAGCTATATTTCAACCAATCAGATTGCTTCGTCGGAACTACCTGTTGTATAATGATAATTATACAACAGGTAGTCGTGCTCTCAATGGAAAACAGGCTCTCAAACCGTGCATATATTGAGCACTACTGCAGTTTCTCATCAAATAAAGAAATCAGCTGCGTTGGTCACGAAACGCAGCTCCTCTCTCCCCACACTATGCTAGGCGGCTAGGCTAGCGGCTTTCATGTGAAGTTCAGGGACATAGTCGCTAAATGAGGCATTAAAAAATTTAAAATTCCTGTCGAATATCTTAATTACAATGAAATGAACTTGACATGTTTTTTTTAACGGCAACGGTTGTTTAATCGCAATATTACACGAGAGGGTCTGCCTTATCGCGGTTATTTGTCCCTTCAGTCCTGCACTTGATCCTGTACTTGATAAACAACAACTCACGAGATGTACTGCTCGGTCTTGTTGTACTTCTTGGCCAGGTACTTGATAAACAACAACTCACGAGATGTACTGCTCTGTCTTGTTGTACTTCTTGGCCAGGTACTTGGCGGAGGCCTTGCTGGGGATCTTGACGAAGCTCAGCTCCTTGCTGTAGCGCGTCATGTTGCACGGAGTCTCACACACGCAGAAGTCGTTGTCCCGCTCAACCAGGAAGTCTGGGACAACAACAATAAAGCAGCTTTCATGACATGAAATGCAGCTCGAAATTCTTTACTGAGCAAAGATGAAGCACACAGTGCTTTACAGAAGAAAGTACAAATGATTAACAGTAAAGCAGAAAAGAAAAGTAAAACCTTAAAACAACAAAAAAAGGCAAATCAGGCAAAACTGTTAAATCCATGAAGCTATAGGGATCTACAGAAGATCAAACTATAAACCTATAGGGAGCTACAAAAGATCAAACTATAAACCTATAGGGATCTACAAAAGATCAAACTATAAACCTATAGGGAGCTAAAAAAAGATCATCAGTAATACTGTGTTGCGATGTGACGCATTGTGAGCTTGTAGCTCCGCTATTTTGAAAAGATTTTCGTATATTTCAAAACTTTAACAGGGATATTCTGCATAATGAGTGAGTCCTTATACTTTTGTTACATTTAGATAAGAAAATAATTGTTGTACTTTTACTCAAGTAAATTTTGAAATCTGGACTTTTACTTACTAAATCTACTTAGTGACTTTACACCACTGCTGTAGAGATGCTTCCTTACCGAGAGCAGGATCGGCGCACTCTTTGTAAAGCTCTGGGGTACAGTACGGAGCATCACCTGAACACACAGCAACCAGAGGATCATGTATTATTGTTCTATAACTCTGAACACAGCAACCAGAGGATCATGTATTATTGTTCTATAACTCTGAACACAGCAACCAGAGGATCATGTATTATTGTTCTATAACTCTGAACACAGCAACCAGAGGATCATGTATTATTGTTCTATAACTCTGAACACAGCAACCAGAGGATCATGTATTATTGTTCTATAACTCTGAACACAGCAACCAGAGGATCATGTATTATTGTTCTATAACTCTGAACACAGCAACCAGAGGATCATGTATTATTGTTCTATAACTCTGAACACACAGCAACCAGAGGATCATGTATTATTGTTCTATAACTCTGAACACACAGCAACCAGAGGGATCATGTATTATTGTTCTATAACTCTGAACACAGCAACCAGAGGATCATGTATTATTGTTCTATAACTCTGAACACACAGCAACCAGAGGATCATGTATTATTGTTCTATAACTCTGAACACAGCAACCAGAGGGATCATGTATTATTGTTCTATAACTCTGAACACACAGCAACCAGAGGATCATGTATTATTGTTCTATAACTCTGAACACAGCAACCAGAGGGATCATGTATTATTGTTCTATAACTCTGAACACAGCAACCAGAGGATCATGTATTATTGTTCTATAACTCTGAACACACAGCAACCAGAGGGATCATGTATTATTGTTCTATAACTCTGAACACACAGCAACCAGAGGGATCATGTATTATTGTTCTATAACTCTGAACACACAGCAACCAGAGGGATCATGTATTATTGTTCTATAACTCTGAACACAGCAACCAGAGGATCATGTATTATTGTTCTATAACTCTGAACACACAGCAACCAGAGGATCATGTATTATTGTTCTATAACTCTGAACACAGCAACCAGAGGATCATGTATTATTGTTCTATAACTCTGAACACAGCAACCAGAGGATCATGTATTATTGTTCTATAACTCTGAACACACAGCAACCAGAGGATCATGTATTATTGTTCTATAACTCTGAACACACAGCAACCAGAGGATCATGTATTATTGTTCTATAACTCTGAACACAGCAACCAGAGGATCATGTATTATTGTTCTATAACTCTGAACACAGCAACCAGAGGGATCATGTATTATTGTTCTATAACTCTGAACACAGCAACCAGAGGATCATGTATTATTGTTCTATAACTCTGAACACAGCAACCAGAGGATCATGTATTATTGTTCTATAACTCTGAACACACAGCAACCAGAGGGATCATGTATTATTGTTCTATAACTCTGAACACAGCAACCAGAGGATCATGTATTATTGTTCTATAACTCTGAACACAGCAACCAGAGGATCATGTATTATTGTTCTATAACTCTGAACACACAGCAACCAGAGGATCATGTATTATTGTTCTATAACTCTGAACACACAGCAACCAGAGGGATCATGTATTATTGTTCTATAACTCTGAACACAGCAACCAGAGGCATCATGTATTATTGTTCTATAACTCTGAACACACAGCAACCAGAGGGATCATGTATTATTGTTCTATAACTCTGAACACACAGCAACCAGAGGATCATGTATTATTGTTCTATAACTCTGAACACAGCAACCAGAGGATCATGTATTATTGTTCTATAACTCTGAACACAGCAACCAGAGGATCATGTATTATTGTTCTATAACTCTGAACACACAGCAACCAGAGGGATCATGTATTATTGTTCTATAACTCTGAACACACAGCAACCAGAGGATCATGTATTATTGTTCTATAACTCTGAACACAGCAACCAGAGGATCATGTATTATTGTTCTATAACTCTGAACACACAGCAACCAGAGGGATCATGTATTATTGTTCTATAACTCTGAACACAGCAACCAGAGGCATCATGTATTATTGTTCTATAACTCTGAACACACAGCAACCAGAGGGATCATGTATTATTGTTCTATAACTCTGAACACAGCAACCAGAGGATCATGTATTATTGTTCTATAACTCTGAACACAGCAACCAGAGGATCATGTATTATTGTTCTATAACTCTGAACACACAGCAACCAGAGGATCATGTATTATTGTTCTATAACTCTGAACACACAGCAACCAGAGGATCATGTATTATTGTTCTATAACTCTGAACACAGCAACCAGAGGGATCATGTATTATTGTTCTATAACTCTGAACACAGCAACCAGAGGATCATGTATTATTGTTCTATAACTCTGAACACAGCAACCAGAGGGATCATGTATTATTGTTCTATAACTCTGAACACAGCAACCAGAGGATCATGTATTATTGTTCTATAACTCTGAACACACAGCAACCAGAGGATCATGTATTATTGTTCTATAACTCTGAACACACAGCAACCAGAGGGATCATGTATTATTGTTCTATAACTCTGAACACAGCAACCAGAGGATCATGTATTATTGTTCTATAACTCTGAACACACAGCAACCAGAGGATCATGTATTATTGTTCTATAACTCTGAACACAGCAACCAGAGGATCATGTATTATTGTTCTATAACTCTGAACACACAGCAACCAGAGGGATCATGTGTTATTGTTCTAACTCTTTGTAAAGCTCCTGAACACACTGCAACCAGAGGGTCACAAAGAACACATTCAATAACAAGTTTACACACTGAACAGAATATCTCAACAATAACACTCTCCAGCTCTTCATTAAAACCCATTTAGGCCTAGATAGCAAAATAGCAGATATACGAGCTTGTAGATCTGCTATTTTTGAAAGAAATCATGTTTTTTTTTTTTTTTTTCTTTTTTAGTCTTTGAACAGATTTGCAAATCGTCAACGTCATTTCCTGGGGCGGTACTTCTGTTTAGGCGTGGTTCTCAATTTTCCATGTCAAGGACCCCCATAAGAGAAGGTTTTCGCGGCTCTATAGCAGTGATTCGCAACCATTATAAAATGTCAAGGACCTCCAGTTTGACATGCCTTAGGCTACGGAACCCCCATTTAATGGCATTTCTATCTATGAGAGCCCAATTTAAATATTGTAAAATCAAGTTTAATTTAACCCGGGTGTACAAATGGAACCAAACTAGGGCCCATTTGGTAAAGACTAAAGAGCAACATGGAGAGACCCGTTACTGAACAAACAATTTATTATAACTATCAGAATATTCAACTTTAAACTTTTTAACAACAGATTTTTAACCTCAGAACAGGTACACGTTATTGCGTATCATTATTTTATGCTTTAACTATTGAAAAATAGCAGATCACGCGAGCTTGTAGATCTGTTATTTTAGAAAAATCGTGAAAATTAGAATTTTGATCCGATTCTATAAGTGTCTTTTGAATCCTTCTAAGGTTTTTTGAAAAACCTTATGTTTCTATGTCAGCAATCTGGCCAGCCATCGTCAAAGAAAAGGTCCTTTTCACTCAACTGGAGCTCAGTTAGTCGGTTCTTGAGAGACTACTATGTCAGTGGTTCTCAAACTTTTTCATGTGAAGGACCCCCAAACGGACCCCCATCTCAGAATATCTAGTTCCAGGGACCCCCCAGAAGCAAAATCGGAGTTACAAACGTTCGCTTTGAAAATACATATGTTCAAAGATATGCACACATTTTCACGACTTTTTCAAAAATAGCAGATCTACAAGCTCGCAGCGCGGCACTCGGTGCTGCGCTGTGAGCTTGTATATCTGCTATTTTTCACTGGTTAAAGCATTCAATAATTCTAGGCCCTAAATGGGTTAAGATACCAGCTCTCTCACCGGGCATGTGCACCATGCGACAGTTACAGTTGTCCACCAGGTAGCGCGTCTCGCAGTCGATACGACACGCTGTGATGCTGTACGTCTCGAAGAAGTCTGAGTCCATGGGAGTCACCTTACAGTCACCCCAGGGTGGAGGCAGGTAGATGAGCTGTGGAGCACAAAGGATATATAAAATGTACTGTAAACCAGGGCTACTCAACTTAAGATGGCTCAGGGGCCACTCAGCAAAATACTAAAAGTCCAAGGGTCGCAAGCTAAAAAATATGGCTCTATTTTGGATGTTTAGACCAGGGCTTCCCAAACATTTTTGTCTCAGGGCACCCCATAAATATTTTTTTAATCCGAGGCAGCCCTACATTATAATTTTCATTCCCAGCACCTTATATTTATAAAATATCGTCGTTGTCGGGTGGAAACCTTGTATGTCCAAAACCTTTCGATTTCTATTTATCATCTGAAAAATGTACTAAACTAGTGAAAACATCAGATCTACAAGCACATAGATCGGCTGTTTTCACTAGTTTTGTGCGACCGTCTTGTATGATGAAGCAGGGCTTTGCTTTACCAAAAGACGTACACATTTGAAACTTGGAGATACAAGGTTTCTGCCCGACAGTGACGATATTTTAGTGATTATGTTGCGAGGAAAACGTTGACATAACAGCCATTTTGGTTAGAACTGACGGAAAATAACTTTGTACTTCAAGTTTAAAATGATACTAAATATTTTTTCCAATAAGTACCCTAATTCCAAATATTATCAAATGATCTCGCGGCACCCCTGGACTGCCGTCGCGGCACCCCAGGGTGCCCCGTCACCCACTTTGAAAACCCCTGGTTTAGACAATGATTTTGAGCTATGGAGCAGCACTACCTACAGTAACAGTGGTGGAAAAAGTACTCAAATGTTTTACTTAAGTCAAATTATTATTATCAATACTGCAATGAATACTCCGTTACAAGTAAAAGTCTGTAATTCAAAATGTACTTGAGTAAAAGTACAAAAGTATTGGCATCAACATGTACTTAAAGTACCAAAAGTAAAAGTACTCATTATGCAGAATGTCTATTTTCAAGTTTTCAAATGTATAACAATCTTTTGAAAAAAGCAGAGATACAAGCTCACAATGTTGTGAGCTTGTATATCTGCTATTTTCATATGGCGGAAATGGTCAATGTATGTTTTGTAATAATCTACCAAGTAACTAGTAACTAAAGTTTTCAACTAATTGTAGTGGAGTAAAAGCGCAATATTTGTCTCTGAGATGTAGTGGAGTAGAAGTAAAAGTACTGAAAATTGGAAATACTGAAGTAAAGTAAAAAAAAATATATATATATTATATATATATACTGTGTATGTATGTATATATATATATATATATATATATATACACACACACACACAGTATAATCTATCTATAAATGCGAGAAGTCTCTGCGTGTCTGCGTGTGTGTCTGTAATCCACGTATCTCGAGAACCGTTCGTCCCACCGGCTTCAGATTCGGCACGCACGTTCTCCGCCGTGGCGCGGAGTGCAGTGCCGGGCCTCGACCCGACCCGACGCACGTTTTTTCCGAAACGGCGCAAAACCTTCGGAATCTCCTTATGCGGAGCTGATTGTTGACGGAGGAAATCATGTCATTGTGACATCACTTCATAAAAGGCTCTGACATCACGTACACCACATGACCCCACACTCCTATGACAACACGGGCATATTTACATTGTTCCCGAGTTGGCCAGGGCGCCGACTAGACGCTCGGCCGCCCATCTCCATATATGGGCATAAATGGACGTATCGGCGCAAGCGCTGACTCATTGTGACATACAATGGACGCAATCTCCGTATATGGGCATAAAGGGGACACAGATACAGAGATCTCCATATATGGGCATATGGGCATTCTGACATCACTTCTGCTGACTCAAAGACAAACAGGCAAACAGATGGTCAAAACGGGTCCTACAGAGATCTCCATATATGGGCATATTTACATTGTTCCCGAGTTGGCTAGGGCGCCGACTAGACGCTCGGCCGCGCATCTCCATATATGGGCATAACGGGTCCTACAGAGATCTCCATATATGGGCATATTTACATTGTTCCCGAGTTGGCTAGGGCGCCGACTAGACGCTCGGCCGCACATCTCCATATATGGGCATAAATGGATGTATCGGCACAAGCGCTGACTCATTGTGACATAAAATGGACGCAATCTCCGTATATGGGCATAAAGGGGACACAGATACAGAGATCTCCATATATGGGCATATGGGCATTCTGACATCACTTCTGCTGACTCATTCTGACATCACTCCTGTACTTTGCACGTGTTGAATCTCTATATATGGAGATAACCGACGCATCTCACAAGCCATGGGCATAAATGGACACACGCAAACAGATGGTCAAAACAGATCCTATGACAACAGGTATAATGGGGTTTGCATTAAAGGGCGGGGCATTCATCCCCTATTTACATTGTTCCCGAGTTGGCCAGGGCGCCGACTAGAGGGCGGCCGAGCTTCTAGTCTATCTAAATGCGAGAAGTCTCTGTCTGCGTGTCTGTTTGTAATCCGCATATCTCGAGAATCGTTCGTCCCACCGGCTTCAGATTCGGCACGCGCGTTCCCCGCCGCCGCGCGGAGTGCAGTGCCGGGACACAGAGAAACGAAATATCAGTTGGATATGTGGTGTGAAATAGATGTGAGGGCCTCCTAGCAACCTGAACTCTAGATGTGAGGGCTGCATAACGACCCCAACCTTTAGTCATTGAAATATGACTAGACTAGATTTCTGCCCGAAAAGTGGCGATTTACCTGGAGGCCAACTCCATATTTGGACAAGACTGACGACATCTTTGATGACGTGAGGTTTCAGTCAGCTTAACTTAAAGCTGTACTGTGGAAGCTGCTCAACTAGTGGTCAGTAGTGGTATTGCTTTTTTCGGCCGGAGTTGCCGGACCACCGCGGCCGTCGCGAGCACCTCCGCCTTGCCGATACGATTCCGTAGAGCCGTCTCCCATCATTTTTAGACCAGAATTGAGGGAGTAGCAAGCAAGATTCCTTCACCAATGTAAACACAGTTGCTGAGGGAAGCTACTTCCTTTAGAGACAGCAAGACTCGCTGTGATTGGCCGGTGGTGTATGATCGGCGCTGTGATTGGCCGGTAGTGTATCATGTGGGAGATGACATCATTTTGCCGGGAAATTCTCCCCCCCTCACAACTCATAGAAAACATATAAAGAGAAGGCTTCAGAAGCTGAAAATAACAGAGTGGGGGTTCTAAAACTTTAGCGATTTAACAGTTAGGACAATTTTAAGATTTGTTTTATAAAAAAAGTTACATGGTATAACTTTAACTTAAGCTGGCTCCATATTAACCATGATAGATTTACTGAAAACAACTGTCCTTTTTTCTGGTGACTCCTGACACCCTCCGAATATGTGAGCAGGCTGTGTCTTTTCGATAACCTTTTTTAATTGATTTGTTATAATCATTTATTGTATTTAATAATTTTCATTTCCCCAAAAGATTAATAGAAATCAATGAAAACATTTATCGAGAAAACACGCCCTGCTCACGTATTCGGAGGGTGTCAGGAGTCACCAGAAAAAAGGACAGTTGTTTTCAGTAAATCTATCGCGGTTACCATGGAGGTAACGCTTTACTTTACAGTACGGTAATTACCAGTATTTACTGGGTATTTACCAGGTAAATACATGGTAACTACCAGGTATTTTACCTAGTAATTACCTAGTGCTGTCTAGAGGAGAAGCTGACTCGCATGCACTGGACGCAAAAAATAGTGTTTTGAGTATTCACCACTCCCTGGTTATTTTATCCACCCATGGCCACGATGCCATTTGGTCCCAACAAAAAGTACTTATTTTTACCGTGGTTCCACTTAACTGGGTAAATGCAAGGTACATAATTTCTAGTTACTGGGTAAACACTTAGTAATTACTAGGTAATGTGATGGAATTGACCCATGCTTTCTTTTACAGTATACAGTTCAACTGTAACTACTGGGTAATTACCTTTTCTAGTTACTGGGTTAATACTGAGTAATTACCAGGTAAGGTCATCCAATTAACCCACACTTTACTTTACAGTACAGTTCAACCGTAACTACTGGGTAGTTACATACTCGAAAATACCTGGTAACTACCAGGTAATAAACCTAGTAATTAATAAGTGTATTACCAGGTACTTAACATGTAATTACCAGGCAAATACTTAATATGACCTGGTAATTACCTGGTAGTTTTCAGGAACATACACAAACACATTAACAGCAAAATACCTGGTAGTTACCATGTAATTACCTGGTAAATACCCAGTAAATACTGGGTATTACCTAGTGGTTACCCGGTAAGTACCTGGTAATTACCGTACTGTAAAGTAAAGCGTTACCGAAACGGAGTTTGAAGTTATAATGGGTTTGTATAGGAAGGTCCTGGAAGGGGGGAAATGGGGGGAAATGAATATCATATATCTAAATACTGAATGAAGAAATTCAAAAACTGTCCTGGGTGTTCCCAAGAGCCTGATTAGACGATAAAATGTCAAAACGTTTTTTTGAAAGTGAAATATCCCTTTAAAAACAGATTACATCGAGTAGGAGGGTCTTTTGTCAATGTGTTCCGTTTCAATGGTTTTCTACAGTGGACTTCAAACTACAAAGAACTGTTTGTCGGAAACAGGGTACAAAGTAAACCCGGGTTGGTTACGTACCCTCTGCTCCTGGCAGGACACGAAGGTCTGGAACCCGGGCGCCACCCCGAAGCCCAGCTGGTCGATGAAGGAAGGCTCGTCCTGACTGTGGATCTGAACTTTGATCCCCGCTTCGAACGACGTCTCTTCTGTCGGGAAGAAACAATAAACACAGACCTGGGATCAGCACGAGGTTCCTTCCTGGGTTAATTGCGACCAAAAGTTGCAGTTTAACCATGAGAAATGTCACAGCTTGTCCGCGTGCAGACGTGTACACATTTTTACGGTCTCTGACATCATGCTCTGATGTCACTGTGATGTCCGGCACATCTTGTCCACGTATCCGTGTATCTTTGAAGGTCAAGCCTGACACTGTGGTTCCTTTGACACATCACTGTGACATCACAGGTGATATCACAGGTGACATCACCTATGTAAAAGTCCATAAATGGGTATTCCCCAGAATCCCTTTTATGCCCATAATATGGGCATTGATGACATCAGGGATCTTCAATATTATATTGAAGATCCCTGATGTCATCAATATATATCACTGGCCAGATGGCCAAGAATAAAGGGCGAGGTTGCATGTCGCCCTGAGGCGCCTTACTAGTAATAAAAACACAGACCGCAGTGGTGTTGCTAGGTTCTCAATGTAATGGGTACCGGGACCCACAGGTGGTCATTCAAATGGGTCCCAGAATTAATTTATGGGTTCCGCGACGACACACGCATTATGTATCAACGGTGAAGACATCAAAAAGGACTTTAATTTAAACAAATAGTGGCAAATAGCTACTTGTATGTAGTTAATAAAGGACAGAAGCATGGATTTACAAGACAATCTCAATCATCTCATCAATAATGCCAGAATGCACAGCTGTGGAGACACCACCACATGCAGCTCAGCTGGTGCAGTGAAATGACTGATAGCAGGAAGAAGAGAGTTGTATGCATCCCCGGGATGCAGTGATGCCTAGTTTAATGCGTCCTTTATTTAAAAGAATGCGTCAGGGACGCAGGATGCAGGGCTATAGTAGCCTCCCTGCAGACCTGGGATCAGCACTTGGTTCCTTCCTTGGGGGTTATTTATTTCCAAAGGTAAATAGACACCTTACACCAGTGTTCATTTCCTCCACTAAAACTACGACAGAAAATGTCCGTCGACTACCTTACTTCACTGACGAAAACGAAATAAATTACATAATTGAACTGAATTCTCCATGGCATGAGTAATCAATAGAAAAAAATTACATTTTGGGGGTGAACTACACCTTTAAAACCATCATAATTCATAATGCATGTACTGTATGTCTATTGATGCAGGAGGTCTATTACACTATTAAAACCATCATAATTCATAATGCATGTACAGTATGTCTATTGATGCAGGAGGTCTATTACACTATTAAAACCATCATAACTCATAATGCATGTACTGTATGTCTATTGATGCAGGAGGTCTGTTACACAATTAAAACCATCATAATTCATAATGCATGTACTGTACTGTATGTCTATTGATGCAGGAGGTCTATTACACTATTAAAACCATCATAACTCATAATGCATGTACTGTATGTCTATCTATGCATGAGGTCTATTACACTATTAAAACCATCATAACTCATAATGCATGTACTGTATGTCTATTGATGCAGGAGGTCTATTACACTATTAAAACCATCATAACTCATAATGCATGTACTGTACTGTATGTCTATTGATGCAGGAGGTCTATTACACTATTAAAACCATCATAATTCATGCTTGTGTCTATTGGAGCAGGAGCTCTCTCTGCAACAATTCTTAAACTTTCATTTGGTTTCGTTTGTTTCAAATCTCAGACATGTACGGCAGTATTGTGTATGATAGACTATACTTAATGTACCCTATATTGAAAGTGTGTGTTTCAAAAAAAAAAAATCTTATCTTATGATAACGATAAAATAATATCTTTCTCCATTGAAGTGGATGAGAGTGGATGGTATAGCGTCGCCTCGCAGCGGCTATTTTTGGCAAATAGGTTTGGAGTAAAGTTAAAAAAAAAAAAAAAGTACAGAATGAAAGGTAAAATGTACAAAGTATCGATGATTTAAGTGGTTAAATGTCTGGAAAAACACATTAACACAAACATAGACTGATGACAGTGCTGTCAAACAAGTCTATGAAAATCTGCAACACAATTTTATACAACATGTAAAGGGGGTCCCTGCTTTATCTCCCTCTCAGCTAAGGGGTCCCTGCTTTATCACCCTCTCAGCTAAGGGGTCCCTGCTTTATCACCCTCTCAGCTAAGGGGTCCCTGCTTTATCTCTCTCTCAGCTAAGGGGTCCCTGCTTTATCTCCCTCTCAGCTAAGGGGTCCCTGCTTTATCTCCCTCTCAGCTAAGGGGTCCCTGCTTTATCTCCCTCTCAGCTAAGGGGTCCCTGCTTTATCACCCTCTCAGCTAAGGGGTCCCTGCTTTATCTCCCTCTCAGCTAAGGGGTCCCTGCTTTATCTCCCTCTCAGCTAAGGGGTCCCTGCTTCCCTGCTTTATCTCCCTCTCAACTAAGGGGTCCCTGCTTTATCACCCTCTCAGCTAAGGGGTCCCTGCTTCATCTCCCTCTCAACTAAGGGGTCCCTGCTTTATCTCCCTCTCAGCTAAGGGGTCCTTGACCTGAAAACGTTGAAGACCCCTTGTCTTAGGGAGTCTTACTGGTGTATATATAATGAAAATATAGTACAGTAAACAAAGCACCTCAAATTAACCTGAGTACAGTATATGTAGGCTACTTACAAGTACTACACGACACCACTCTGCTTAACCTCAGTGTACCACTAGATGGCACTATAACTCAACATGCTGTCAGTAAAGTCACTGATTGATTGATTGTAGAATTCATTCTAAGTTTGCATAGGAAAAGGTACAGTTTAATGACAGTACAGTTCCACTGGTACAAGGTCAACTAAAAGGATACACTCAGGAAAGCACATGGCTTGTTTACATTGAGATCCTTTATAAAACCCATCTAACATTGAATGACAGACAAACCATAGATTCAGATTGTCACCAAAACAGGCTTTAATGAAATAATTGGTTTTATGTTTCAGAGATATGTTTTAGTTTAATGGTAAGGATTGAAATGAAGAAAACAAGAAACTATAACTATCACGTCTTACAAGAAACATTTGAAAAGAAAAAGAAAAAAATACAGCAAACATTTCCAAGTAAATCATATTATCCATCATATCAATAAAAAATTGAATAAAATGAAATACATTAAACAGAAAATTGTATCCAGTATTGTATTGTGAGAAATACAGTAGATGCATAACAACGTTTACTGTACTGTTTTAACAATACAGAACTTCATTAATATGCATGAGACATGCTATTAAAATGAAACAGACATTCTATAAGCTCTGCTTTAACTACAACTACAAAAAAAAAAAAAAAAAAACGTATACAAATCAATCTAAAAAATGTTTTATATTTTGTAAAAGTAAATGCTCTTGAAAATCCATAATTCCTTGAAACCTTCATGTATTCAAGATACATTGGACATTCAGTAAATTATTTATTAAAATGAAACAATACAGAACTTCATTAATCTGTATGAAACATGATATTAAAATGAAACATTAATTAATCTGCATGAAACATGGTATTAAAATGAAACAGACATTCTATAGGCTCTGCTTTAACTACTACTTAACCCATTTAGGCCTAGAATTATTGAATGCTTTAACCAGTGAAAAATAGCAGATCTACAAGCTCACAGCGTGGCACCGATCTGCTATTATTATTTTTTTTAAGTTGTGAAAATGTGTGCAAATCTTTGAATATAAGCGTACGTTTGTAACTCAAATTTTGCTTCTGGGGGGGTCCCTGGAACTAGATATTTTGAGATGGGGGTCCGTGGCCAAATACATATCAGTTTGGGGGTCCTTCACATGAAAAGGCTTGAGAACCACTGACATAGCAGTCTCTCAAGAACAGACTAACTGAGCTCCAGTTAAGTGAAAAGGACCTTTTCTTTGACGATGGCTGGCCAGATTGCTCACATATAGAAACATAGGTTTTAAAAAAAAAACCTTAGAAGGATTCAAAAGACACTTAGAATCGGGTCATAGAATCGGGTCTATGGACATAGAATCGGGTCAAAACTCTAATTTTCAAAATTTTTCAAAAACAGCAGATCTACAAGCTCGCACTGTGAGCTTGTAGATCTGCTATTTTTTTTAGTCAAAGCCTGAAATAATAATACACTATACTGTGTACCCGTTCTGACTTCTAGACCTACTGCACACAAACAGAGCTCCTACCTTTAAATGCATTTTAAATCTTTTTTTTTTATTCTATTTAAATCTTTTTGAGAGGGAAAAAAAGCTGCTATTTACAACATGTACAGTATATGACGTTGCAATGTGATATAGGTCTGTTTACACAATGCTTGCTTTGGCAATGTAAACGTGTGTTGTTGTTTTTTTCTCATGCCAATAAAGCTCCTTTGAATTGAACGAATTGTTTAGAATTACGAGGCAGACAAAGCAAAGCAAACACACAAACGACCAGCTGTTGACACACTTATCATGTAGCTGTAGCAACACAACACACAACTGATGCAATGTGAAAGTGATTGATTTCACTACAGAGCCTTTTCACACATCCAAAGGAGAGTGTCAGTACATGATGCATCCCACCATCCAAACCCACTCTGATGCACAGCACAGTCTTCTCTTCCTCCACCGTCATCAGGCTGACCAGACCTCCAGTACCTGGAGAAGTAGTTCCATTACATTCATTACAATACTGTACTTTTACAAGGATACTTTTTCACTTTCATCTTTTGTTTTACACCTGAAGGACATTCTAAAAACACCTTCTAAATACCACTGGTGTAACTAAGTATATTTACTTACAGTAAGTACAATATTGAGTTGTTTGTACTTTACTTTTACTCAAATTTCCAATACTTTTACTTCTACTCCACTACATCTCGGATCCAAATATTGTACTTTTACTCCATTACATTTATTTGAAAACTTTAGTTACTAGTTATTTACAGAGATACATTATAATATATTATAAAACACATATTATGAACCACTTTAGCCCTATTTTATACATACTGTAGGCTATTTAAAAATAGCCGATCTACAAGCTCACAACGTGTCTCATTGTAGATCAGCTATTTTGAAACATTTTGTACTTTTAATTTTGGTACTTTAAGTAAATGTTGATGCCAACACTTTCATACTTTTACTCAAGTACATTTTGAATTCCGGACTTTTACTTGTAATTGATGGATGAAGTATTGATACTTTTACTTAAAGGAGTAGTTCACCACTTTTCAACCTGTCTTCATATAATAGGTCCTCAGTAATGTTCATGATAAAATATCACATTTTTTTCCCTACTCAGTCCAAGTCTCCTAGGAGAGCTGTGGGAAGTTCAGAATCCATCGTCTTGTGGCATCATCATTTTCCCCCAAGAAAAATGTAATCAATATTTTTGAAAAAAATATTTAGATTTTTATTATCACGATGGCTTCCACTTTAAAATTGCAACTTTTCAGGAATAGAAAGCCTGCAGTTTCTATAAGCTGGATTGGCAATCGATGATGTCACAAGACGATGGGTTTCTGACCTGCCCACAGCCCTCCTCTGAGAAAAAAAAGGCTATTTTTGAGTGAGGACCAATTATATGAACATAGGTTGAAAAGTGGTGGAGTGCCCCTTTAAGTAATAAATGTGAGTGATTCTAAGTTTTCTGAAAAACTTTTTATACCAAAAATGTCAAAAAGCATTCATGTTTCTGTACAGTATATCAGGGGCAACCTTAGGCACGGTGCCAACATGTTTCTGTATATCAGGGGCAATCTTAGGCACGGTGCCAACATTGGTACAGGGAAGTCGCAAGCCAAGAGTGATCTACAAGCTCACAACGGTTGCATCTGCGACGCGACGTGAGCTTGTATGTCAGGTGTTCTCGGGATGTGTTCCACACATAATGCTACAGTAAATTCTCTAGTGGATAAAAACTGATAGCTTTGACTGGGGAGAGAGTCTGGGAGATAAGTGCTTAAGTCTAATGTGTTTGTTATTTTTCTAAAGAACAAAAATAAAGGTTATTTATAGCCTGTCAAAACCAATTCACCGTTTGTCAGCCTTCTGATTGGTCCCTGAGACTCCCTGACTGGCCAACCAGAAAAATACATTCACTTTTTGCAAGCGGGGGTGGAGTTCTGCAGTCGGAGAAAGTGGGAGCCGTCTTTCACCGGCTGTCCGCACTGCGGAGCACGGCCAGGCCGCTCGCGACCATAGCGTTTGCGATCATTGTAATGAATAAGCTTCAACAGACTAGTTCACATGGACCTTATCAATGGTCTAACTTGTTACGTTTGGGTACATATATTTTAAATGGGCAGAATTACGAAAAGCCAGCCTATTATGTGAGGAGAACAGATTATAGTTCTCCTCTTCCTACCCAAGATGCAATGCGCGATTTCTATTCTCTCTCTGATACAGAGGATTAAACTAATTAAAACATATATTTTCGGGGGAAAATTACTGTTTTGCTATGTAATTACTGTACCTTTTTCTTCCCTTTTTATTAATATCACGTAGATGTGTTTTTTTTGGTACTTTATATAGCTGTAATGAGGCTATGAAGGAAAAAGAAATCCCATCCACTTCCACTATAAAAGAATCTGCAATAGTGATTCTGTCCCACTGGGATTAAACAAATTAAAACATATATTTTCGGGGAAACCCCCTGTTTTGCAATGTAACTACTGTACCTTTGTCTTCCCTTTTTATTAATATCACCTAGATGTTTTTCCTTTGGTACTTTAAATTGCAATAATGAGGCTATGGAAAAAAAAATCCCATTCACTGCCACTATAAAAACAATCTGCCCAGGGTTAATGTCCCATCATAGTAACAGGGCAGAATGGGGCGGGATTTGCAAAAGCCTGAATTGGAACTTGAACTGCACTCTGTTGAGGTGCCAACTTGTACCTTGTGCACAAGGCCATGTAGCCTATAGCAGTGGTTCTCAAACCTTTTTGGCTGCAGTACCCCTTTCCCCTGACTGCAGCATTTTGCTTTGAAAAATGCACATCAAAAGACCAGTTCCCAACAAACATGTTCAAAATAGAACAACATAATGGCAAATCAACATTGCTTCCTGTTCAATAACAGTTGTAATTTGGTTAAACTATTTACATCTGAGCAGGTTCATGTTCTATCATTGACCATAACACTAAAATACATATCCCCATTTTCTAGTGTTTTCTTTTCCTCACATTCCTCTTGCAGTACCCCTGCGTACCCCTAGGGGTACACGTACCCCCATTTGAGAAACACTGCCCTATAGAATGAAGGTATAAACTATAAAGTCTTACGTTGGTGAGGTCAGTGGTGAACCATCGACCCATTTCCACACTCCTTCCTTCTCTCTGTCAGTCAAACCCAGCCACACCCACTGGCTCCTAGCAACTCTGTTAACAAAGTCCTGGACAGAAGAGATGCTGGTTACTGAAATACACACTGTACAATACACACACACACACACACACACACACACACACACACACACACACACACACACACACACACACACACACACACACACACACACACACACACACACACACACACACACACACACACACACCTACCAGTTCTTCTTGGCTGTTGATGATGATCAGGTCTGAGTGGTGGTCTGTACAGTATTGTCTGCTCTCCTCCCAGGTTTTCCTCTCAGTAGAGATGTAGTAACATCCTCCGCCAAATCTCTGCCATCCAGGAGATTCTAACAACAAAATAAAGGCAGCAAGTGTATTTTTGTTTAGTTTGTGTCAGTTTCTCATATTAATGATAAATGATGAACAACATGATGTAACAGTGAATATAAACAGTGATGTCTCACTGACCACAGAGCCTCCTCTTCAGCTCATCTCTCTCTGCAGTGATGATGTCGTATCTGGACTGTAGGACATCCTTCTGTTTGGTCATCTGCTCCAGCTCTTTGGTCAGGTTGTTGTATTTGGACTGAAGATGGTCCAGGACTTTGGTCAGGTTGTTCAGGTTGTTGATCTCTTTAATCGGTTCAGAAACTGTAAGGAGAATCAAACAAACTGATGAGTTTTATTTACTAACTGTTCTGAACTGACCTCCTCAACCCATCAAAGCCAGGACAGCATCTGTGTCATTTTTGATATTTATAGTTGGCTATTCAAAAATGGCAGATCTACAAGCTCACAGCACGTTACTTTGTGCCCCACTGCGAGCTTGTACATCTGCAACTACAAATTCTGCTGCTAATATTAATATATGTTATGTGGTATCATATTTGCTAATATTAATAAAATGAATGTTGTATCATCACATAAATAAAATAATGCACTGTAATGAAACGTGACTTACAGAGAGACATTCTGAGAGTGATGTTGAGCAGAGCTTGAACACCACAAAGCAGTCCAACAACCAGAACAACCAGCTTGCACCGTCCTATGGCTGGACACACACAAAAAGATAAACCCATTGAGGCAACATGGCATTATGAATGGTTAAGTATTAATGTGAAGAAAGTACAGGATATTTACAAAGTTGTAAACTATAGTTCATGTGAGAATTATTTATCACCTAAAATGTCTTTGAAAGACAAGCTGAAGCTGTCAGTCTAAACAGGGATGGGTCGCACACAGTGGCAAGAGTTAGTCCTCTTTCTTTATTGTATTTTTAGTTTCAAGATTAGTTTTGACCACCCAGCCTTCCTCAGTGTATATACTGTACTATAGTATAGCCTATGCATGATAACAAAGCCTCCTGATAGGCCAGTAACGGTAATTTCTCAACTTTTAGAAGCGCTCTGCCTGGAAACATAAAGTGCACAAAACAGGCCTAGAGTTTGGCTGTTCAAAACAGACAGATTACAACACACTGTTACAACAGAGATACAGACAGAGATAGCATCAGCTCAGACGAGAAGCATTCGTGTAAAGTCATGATTGGAACAGCTGATAAAAAGTGGTGCGCGTCTGCGTCATATACGCCCATTTCTCAAAAACTATATTGCAATTTCTCAACTTTTAAGTGAGAATTGATGTACAGCTTGTACATCATCAATTTCACTAGCTTGGGTCCTGGGGGAGACATCATACAATGTCTCTTTTGGGTCCCAAGCTCACAACGCCTCACGCTGCGAGGCGTTGTGAGCTTGTAGATCTGCTATTTTTGGCTAAAGAATTTGGACACTAGGGTTCAAGTGGTTAACATAAAAAAGGAGAAAAAAAGCTTTCTATCATACTAAGATTTGGAGGACCCCCTGTAGTAACTCTGAGGACCCCCTAGGGGTCCCGGACCCCCTGTTGAAGACCCCTGGTCAGTGTGGTGTGGTTGACTAACAGAGGAGGAGGGGTGAAGGTTGGTTGTCATGACTACGTGGCTCAGTGCCAGCAGGGCACACAGATAGCATCAGAACAGACCAGCAGCTTTCCTGTACACTTATGATTGGACAGCTGATAAAAAATAATAATAATAAAAAAGTGTTGCATGTCATAAACACCCATTTCTATAAAAGGTCTTTTCCGGGACTCGGGTTAGGTCATGTGACAACACATGCAGTTACTGATGACGGCCTACTGTACCAGAGGCTCCTGATAGGTCAGTATAGCCGATGGGATGATAGCAGAGCCTCCTGATAGGCCAGTTTAGTCTATGGGATGAAAACAGAGCCTCTTGATTGGCCAATATGAAGCTTATGGGATGATATTGGAAATTTCTCAACTTTTAGAAGCGCTACGCTTGGGCACAAAAAGTGCACAAAACAGGCCTAGAGTTTGGCTGTTCAAAACAGACAGATTACAACACACTGTTACAACAGAGATTCCATCAGCTCAGACCAGAAGCATTCGTGTAAAGTCATGATTGATTGGAACAGCTGATAAAAGGTGGTGCGTGACTGTGTCATAAACGCCCATTTCTCAAAAGCTTAAACTATATTGTAATTTCTCAACTTGTAGGTGACAAGTTAAACAAAATCAAAGAAATTCCATACATTTGAAGAAGAAATGCTTAATAATAGTGAAAATAGCAGATAAACTTGTAGATCTGCTTTTTTTCGCTAGCTTGGGTCCTGGGGGAGACATGAAATGTCTCTTTTGTGTCCCATGCGTGCAAGCTATAAGTTTAGGGAACCACTGCGCTAAGCTAGACCACAATGGTGGAGGCCAGGGGTAGGCAACCTGGGGCAGGGGGAGGGTGATCACTGGCACACTGGCAGAAGTGTGAGAGAGAGGATTTATATTTTAAAATCAAATGTTGTTTTAAACATTAAATTAAATTAAATAACCTAATTTGCAGCAAATTACGTCCTGCACATAATTCTACATTCATTAAAATTCTGAACTTTGACTGGAGGAGTCAGGGAGATAGGTGGGTTATTGATCTGAGTCTAATGATCGTTATAACAATGTCCTGACAATCACAATATGTCTGCATGTTTGATGGGGTGTCATTAAAATGTATGTTTGTTGACATGGCACACTGACTATCTAGAAAATAAAAACATGGCACTTCATTTCAAAAAGGTTGCTGCCCCCTGATCTAGGCCATGTTGTCAGTGTGGTGTGCAGGCACGTCAAAGGGGACTTGAGCCCCTACCCTTTTACCTGTCTGTAAAAGGTGCCCTATCCAAATGCAGTTTTCACTTTGGTGAAAGAAATGCAAATGCCCCTCTTTCCATGCCATACCTGAAGGCAGCATTCAAGAGAATTGCCTTGTCCAAACTCTCCTGAACTTGAATGCAGCATCTTATGTTGAAAGAATTGCCCTCTCTGCAGTATTGACTTGATCATGCTTAGTTCAGTGTGGTATGAAGCAACACAAATATATTTTTCAACATTCAACCAAACGCCCTTTTAGAAAATGTAGCCCCTGCCTCTCTAACATTCTCTGCACGTCACTGGTGGTGTGGTTGACTAGCAGTAGAGGAGGAGGGGTGATGGTGGCAGTGTGCTGTGGTTGTCACCAGGGACGTGCTGGGCCCCTGATTCAGCCCGGGAAAAAGAGTTGCAGAGGCCCTCATTGCGCGCTATAGAGAGAGATCTCTCTCTATAGCACTGCTGCTACTCAAAGATTTGTGACAAAGTGACAAGCCAGTGGGCCAATTACATGAGTTATATTTCGTTGTTGTCGGGTGGAAACCTTGTATGTCCAAAACCGTTTGATTTGTATTTATCATTTTAAAAATTATTTAAACTAGTGAAAACAGCCGATCTACAAGTGTGTGCTTGTAGATCTGCTGTTTTCACTACTTTTGTGCGACGGCCTTGTATGGTGAAGCAGGGCTTTGCTTTGTGAAGAAACATACACATTTGAAACTTGGAGATACAAGGTTTCTGCCCGACAGTGACGATATTTTAGATTATGTTGCGAGGAAAACGTTGAAATAATTCCAATTTTGGTTAGAACTGACTGAAAACAACTTTGTACTTCAAATATTTAAATGATACTAAATATTTTTGCAATTGTCCGAATAAATTCCAAATATTATCAAATGATCTCGAGGCACCCCTGGACTGACGTCACGAAACCCCAGGGTGCCCCGTCACCCCAGGGTGCCCCGTCACCCACTTTGAAAACTCCTGCTCTAGGCTATGGTGTCAATGTGGTTGACTAACAGAGGAGGAGGAGGGGTGATGGGTGGTTGTCATGACTACGTGGCTCAGTGCCAGCAGAGATAGCATCAGAACAGACATTCGTGTACACTTATGATTGGACGGCTGATAAAAAAATAAGTGTTGCACGTCATAAACGCCCATTTCTCTAAAAGTTCACCCGAAAGAACGTCTTTTCCGGGACTCGGGTTAGGTCATGTGACAACACACGCAGTTACTGATGACGGCCTACTGGACCAGAGTCTCCTGATAGGTCAGTTTAGCCTATGGGATTATAACAGAGCCTCCTGATAGGCCAGTATAGCCTATGGAATTAGAAACAGAGCCTCCTGATAGGCCAGTATGAACTTACAGGACCAAAGCCTATGGGATGATAACAGTAATGTCTCAACTTTTAGAAGCGCTACGCTTGGCCACAAAAAGTGCACAAAACAGGCCTAGAGTTTGGCTGTTCAAAAACAGACAACACACTGTTACAACAGAGATACCATCTGCTCAGACGAGAAGCATTCGTGTAAAGTCATGATTGATTGGAACAGCTGTTAAAAATCGGTGCGTGACTGTGTCATATACGCCCATTTCTCAAAACCTTGAACTATATTGTAATTTCTCAACTTTTAAGTGACAAGTTAAACTATTGAAATTTCTCAATCTTTTATTTGAGAACTAAAGTGAACAATTAAGTGAGAAATTGGACATTGTAGGCTAACAGCTGCTGCATGAACTCTTTTTGAACGTTTTTGAAAAAACAAAGTTGAAAGTTTGAGAACCAGTTATTTAGAAGTTATTTGGTAGATTCAGCCTCTGGTCTTAATAGCTAAACTTTTTTACAAATCAATCATGTCTCTCACAAACATATTATATAAGTAGTTTCTTACCAGACTTCTTCTGTGGTTGTTTCTGAGCTGAAGTCCTGGTCTCCACGTTCTCGTACTGTACATCATCTTCAGGAGTCGCGTTGTCTTCAGGAGTCGCGTTGTCTTCAGGAGTCGGGTTGTCAACGTCATCGTAATCGTCTTCCTCTTGGATCTCAATGCTGTCGGAATGAAAAGCCACGGCCATTTCTTCTACCTTTATGACTTTAATTAATCTGGATAAAGAGTTTGGTTGGTAATGTTTCACGACGTCTTCACAGCACGCTGAAGAGAAGAGAAGTTGTGCCGGTGACGCTGCGCTCTTTCTTTTATTATTTCTGTGGCTCGATCAATCTTCCTCTTTTACGTGTTTCGTCTTATGAGGCGGTCACATTCAGTGGTGTAAAGTAATTGAGTACATTTACTCAAGTGCTGTACAATTAAATTAAATTCGATTTCCAAGTAAAAAAGTATTTACTGGAGTACCTCCAATTTTTTGTATTTTGTTTTACTTCTACACAATTACATCTCAGAGTTGAATAAGATACCTTTTACTCCACTGCAATTATTTGAAAACGTCTGGTTATTTTATAGATTTAGATTAGTATTACAAAACATACATTAACCGCTTCAGCCCTGGATTTCAGCCGTTTGAAAATGGCAGATCTACAGGATCACAGTGCATTGAGATGCAACGTTTTGTTTTTATGTGTTTTATTATTCTCATATGCACGTCAGCTAGAGCAGCTGGGACAAAATAACCATTTTCTAACTGTGGACCCCCTAAATCAAGTTCAGGTTCAGTTGTATTGTCACACATATCCATACAGGTACAGATACAATGAAAATGCTTGTACCAGGAGCATCTCAGCCTTATTACACAAAGACATGGTCACAGTGACCGACAGGAGTGTGGACCAACATACCATGCAGGTCACACAAGACAAGTCCCAACAAATAATCATATTTGAACTGGAGACCCCCCCAAAAGAAACACACACGCGCGCACGCACGCACACACACACACACACACACACACACACACACACACACACACACACACACACACACACACACACACACACACACACACACACACACAATATATTTACATCACTTGTGGGGACATTACATAGACTTCCATTCATTTTTATGCAAGTCCTGTGGCCTTACCCTAATCTCTATCCCTAAACCTAACCCCTAACCCCTAACCTTAACCCTAACCTTAACCCTAACCCTAAACCTAACCCCAACCCTAACCCTAACCCTAACCCTAACCCTAACCCTAACCGTTGTGTGGACCTACTATTTTGTCCCCACACTGTCAGAGGTCCCCTGCAGGTGACTGTGTGAACATGCGTTTAGTCCCCATAAGTATAGCAAGACAAACTCTCTCGCACAAACACACACACACACACACACACACACACACACACACACACACACACACACACACACACACACACACACACACACACACACACACACACACACACACAGTAACAGGTCTCCGCCACATTCTGTGGTGTAAATAATTGAGTACATTTACTCAAGTACTGTACAATTAAATACAGTTTTTAGTTTTTAGTTTTTTGTATTTTACTTCTAGGCTACATACGACTCCACCTCAGAGGCAAATATGATACTTTTTACTCCACTACAATTATTTGAAAACGTCATTGAGATGCAACGTTTTGCATAATATGTGTTTATTATTCTTTGGAAACCCCCCAAAAGAATCTCTCTCGCTCACGCACGCACGCACACACACACGCTCGCACGCTCACTCACACACACACACACACACACACACACACGCACACACACGCACACACACACGCACACGCACACACGCACGCACAGAGCTAACCACATGTAACTGACAGATCAGCTCTCAGCTCTGGTCCAGTTGGTTCCTCTTTAACATACATTGTGTCAGCGCTAGATTAGTTTGTGGCTGTGATCTTGCTAAAGATAACAAGTACACAGAGCCTACATGCACAGTAATATGAGGCACTCCCTTTTCACTAGTCATTCATCTATAGTTCTACATGTTAAAAAGGTTGGTTTCAAGTCAATGGGAAAAATGTATTCACTAATAAATTAATATAAATTAAACTATAAAACCAGGCCTGGAATTTGGTCATTTTAGGAGGCGTGGCCACTTGGCCTTTGGTGTTGTCCATTTTTTGAGGGCACAAAGGTCAAATGCCAGGACAGGAAGGCCATCAAATAAAACAAGATTGTAGTCCATTGAAATAATGTGTTCAGTTTAAGGCCTAATCTGCAGTGAAATAGATAAATGATGGTATTTACAATCTGATTAATCCATGCTGAGCCCTGCACCAATCAAAGTCAGTGGATTGGTTTAAAGATGGGGACTCTGGGGAATTAAGATTTCAGATTCTCAACAAAAGACACTGGTGTCTACAAGACAAGAAAGAGACACTGGTGTCTACATGACAAGAAAGAGACACTGGTGTCTACTGTCTACATATTGACCAGAAAGAGACAGAGGAGAAAGTGGTACAGTCAGCTTGGGCATTAAGGCCACTGTGCCCTCAGGTCATGCCATTGGTTTGAGGGGCATTAAGGCCACTGTGCCCTCAGGTCATGCCATTGGTTTGAGGGGCATTAAGGCCACTGTGGTCTCAGGTCATGCCATTGGTTTGAGGGGCACAAGGCCAAACTGAGGGGCAACGGCGGCCATGGCCTTCATGGCCTTCATGAAATTCCTGTGATTTAAGTGTGCGCCGCCAAAACTGTGGGTGGAGTAGGCCTATCGTGCCAAACTTTGGGTTGCTCTTTTTTGCATTTTCCCATTGAAGAAGGAAAATGTATTCACTAATAAATTAATATAAACTAGAAACAGCTCTTCCAAGCACAGGTCTCTGCCAGGTTAGGCCTCCTGGTGGCGCTATAACAGGCCAATGTGAAAAGGGTGGCATGTGTTCTTCGCCAATCTTAGGCCTTTCATGGCAATCTGACGTTGCGTGCATGGTTTGAGGCATTGTTTTTCCAAAAATGTGTTTTGCAAAAGGCTACCTGCTGGTGGTGCTATAACAGGCCAATGTGAAAAGGGTGGCATTTGTTCATTGACCTAGTGGGAATATGTGTGCAAATTTCAGGGTAATCGCAAGCTGCGTTGATGACATGAGGCATTTTGTTCAAAAACAAGCAATCCTGCAAACTTTGGTAGCCAATATTAGCCAATTATAGGATGGAATATGAAATATCGGACATATCACATGACTATAGAGATACTGTGTAATGATTTGCATCAGCTGCCCTCCTGGTGGCGCTATAAAAGGTAAATGTAGAAAATGCAGGGCAAAGGTTTTTCCTTAGCCTCTAGTGCAAAGGTGAAAACACAAATTGGCCTGTTATAGCGCCACCATGCGGTTGATTTGAGAAATGTTAAGTGGCATTTCATTTCTTCCTCTGCCTAGTGGGAATGTGCGCGCCCAATTTCACCAAGATTGCACGCTGTGTTCATGATTTGAGGCATTTCGTTCTAAACTGACCAATTCTGCAAACTCCACAGTCCACAGTCTGCTGCTGCATACAGTACAAAGCTGCTAGGAGCGTCACTGAAAATGTGAAACCAAAAGCTACAAGTACATTTTTTACTTATTTTTTCCTTCAAATTTGATCCCACGATTTTGTAACAACAGGACAAGCCTTAGGGCTCTATTATGATCCATGCCTTATGCCTTATGCCTAAGCTTCTTTGCCTTTTTTTACAATTTTGAAAAACATTTTTTAATATTTCGAATAGCTGATCTGCAAGCTCACAACGTGCAGATGTAGATCAGCATTTGAAGTATTTAAAAATGTTTCGATATGGCCTTTCTGTGTGGAGTTTGCATGTTCTCCCCGTGTCTCCTAGGGTTGATACCGTCACTAAAATATGTAGTAATACTGGTCTCAATAATGCCTCCCCCTGGCCAGCCGGGGCGCCTGATGGAGGGGAAAGGAACTGGTTGGAATAACGTGTTCCTTCCACGCGCTACGTCCAAACTGGGGAAATCCCCCCTGTCAGGTGATAAGAAACAACTTGACCTACCCATGCATAGAAGGAAGCATGACGTTAGTCCGTTGTCTCCCCAGGCGCGTCTCCACCTCAGAGGCAAATATGATACTTTTTACTCCACTACAATTATTTGAAAACGTCATTGAAATGCAACGTTTTGCATAATATGTGTTTATTATTCTCATATGCACACGTCAGCTAGAGTAGACCCCCCCCCCCCCATAACCATATTTGAACTGGAAATCCCCCTAAAAGATTCTCTCTCACACGCACGCACGCACGCACACACACACCGAACTAACCACATGTAACTGACAGATCAGCTCTCAGCTCAGGTCCAGTTGGTTCCTCTTTAATATACAGTATGTCAGCGCTATATCAGTTTGTGGCTGTGATCTTGCTAAAGATAACAAGTACACAGAGCCTACAGGCACAGTAATATCAGGCACTCCCTTTTCACTAGTAATTCATCTATAGTTCTACATGTTAAAAAGGTTGGTTTCAAGTCAATGGGAAAAATGAATTCACTAATAAATTAATATAAATTAAACTGTACAACCAGGCCTGGAATTTCATCATTTGTGTCCCAATTTGGCTGGGAGCCAGTCATTGGATTTTTATTAATTTTCATTTTTTCATTTCATGTTAAAGCTGTGGATCATAGCTACAAAATGATATATTGGTTGTGGAGATTGACCCAACAGTTTTGAAGATATGGCTTATAGAATGATGCCATGCTCAAATAGTACTTTTGAGATATTCAAGTTCTAAATAAATGTCTAACCTGCAAATGACCTGACGATCTCTCACATTAATTAAAAAAAGTCTTATTTACATGCAGAGTTAAGCTCTGGCGTTTAAGTGAAATGTAGCCTGAAATTTATGAAATGCTTTAGTGGCTTTATCACATTTTAGTGAAAAAAAAAAAAAAAAGGTATTTTCAGTCCCTGTCTAAAGCTGTGCTTTCCGAGATGACTGGCTCTCAGTGAGATTGGGACACATTTTAGGGTCAAGGCCACTTGGCCTTTGGTGTTGTCCATTTTTTGAGGGCACAAAGGACAAACACCAGGGCAGGAAGGCCATCAAATAAAACAAGATTTTAGTCCATTGAAACAATGTGTTGAATGTAAGGCCTAATGTGCAGTGAAATAGATAAATGATGGTATTTACGATCTGATTAATCCATGCTGAGCCCTGCGCCAATCAAAGTCAGTGGATTGGTTGAAAGATGGGGACTCTGGGGAGTTAAGATTTCAGATTCTCAACAAGAGACACTGGTGTCTACTGTCTACATATTGACCAGAAAGAGACACTGGTGTCTACTGTCTACATATTGACCAGAAAGAGACACTGGTGTTTACTGTCTACATATTGACCAGAAAGAGACACTGGTGTTTACTGTCTACATATTGACCAGAAAGAGACACTGGTGTCTACTGTCTACATATTGACCAGAAAGAGACACTGGTGTCTACTGTCTACATATTGACCAGAAAGAGACACTGGTGTTTACTGTCTACATATTGACCAGAAAGAGACACTGGTGTCTACTGTCTACATATTGACCAGAAAGAGACACTGGTGTCTACTGTCTACATATTGACCAGACAGAGACACTGGTGTCTACTGTCTACATATTGACCAGACAGAGACACTGGTGTCTACACCAGTAAGACTCCCTAATCGGGAGATCTCCACAATTACACCAAAAATGTGTTTTTCCAAAATAGTGCTGATGGTGGCGCTAGATGGGACAGATGCATTTTGATTACATGACTGTAGAGATACTGTGTACCGATTTGCGTGATTGTAGGGCAAAATCTGTAGGAGTAGTGTCCAAAAATGTGTTTTAAAAAATCGGCCTGAAGGTGGCGCTATATGGGACAGATCCATGTTGATGAGATGAGTGTAGACATACTGTGTACCGATTTGCGTGATTTTAGGGCAAAATCTGTAGGAGCAGTGTCCAAAAATGTGTTTGAAAAAATCGGCCTGATGGTGGCGCTATATGGGACAGGTCCATGTTGATGACATGAGTGTAGACATACTGTATACCGATTTGTGTGATTTGAGGGCAAAATCTGTAGGAGCAGTGTCCAAAAATGTGTTTTAAAAATTCGGCCTGAAGGTGGCGCTATATGGGACAGATCCATGTTGATGAGATGAGTGTAGACATACCGTGTAGCGATTTGCGTGATTTTCGGGAAAAATTTGTAGGAGCAGTGTCCAAAAATGTGTTTTAAAAAATCGGCCTGAAGGTGGCGCTATATGGGACAGATCCAAGTTGATGAGAAATGAGCCGCCGAGGCGGACGAATAGGTACCGGCCCCGGCTCTCCCGGTCGCTCCTAGCCCGAGTTACGGCATTTTATGTGCGCTGCAGTGGCAGGGGGTCCTCCACTGGGGGCGCCACCACTTTTGCATCCGTTCTGGAGCACCAGGAGTTGGTGGTCCCCGGGAATTCCCTGTGAGCAGCCCCGTTGGGGTGGTCATTTGGTCATTTTTGCACATTTGGTAATTTTTTACACCTGGGGGTCCCCCAGGGACCTCGGGGTCCCTGGAGCTCCGAGGGTCCTTGGAGGTTGTAGTTTGGCAGGCAAGGAGTTTGTGTGGAAATTTTGGCATGGATCGGGCCAACGGTGGCGGAGATATGAGTAGGGGAAAAGTGTGACGTGTGACGAGTGACGCGACGGACAGACGGACGGAGAGCCAGACGGACGGAGAGCCAGACGGACGGCCGGTGGAGGTTTGGATAGTATAAGTAACTGCGACCTACGGTCGCAATGACAAGAAAGAGACAACGGTGTCTACTGTCTACATATTGACCAGAAAGAGACACTGGTGTCTACATGACAAGAAAGAGACACTGGTGTCTACATGACAAGAAGGAGACACTGGTGTCTACATGACAAGAAAGAGACACTGGTGTCTACATGACAAGAAAGAGACACTGGTGTCTACATGACAAGAAAGAGACACTGGTGTCTACATGACAAGAAAGAGACACTGGTGTCTACATGACAAGAAAGAGACACTGGTGTCTACATGACAAGAAAGACACACTGGTGTCTACTGTCTACATATTGACCAGAAAGAGACACAGGTGTCTACTGTCTACGAGACAGAGACAGAGACAGAGGAGAAAGTGGTACAGTCAGCTGGGGCATTAAGGCCACTGTGGCCTCAGGTCATGCCACTGGTTTGAGGGGCACAAGGCCAAACTGAGGGGCAACGACGGCCATGGCCTTCATGGCCTCCATGAAATTCCTGTGATTTAAGTGTGTGCCGCCAAAACTGTGGGAGGAGTAGGCCTATCGTGCCAAACTTTGGGTTGCTCTTTTTTGCATTTTCCCATTGACAAAGGAAAATGTATTCACTAATAAATTAATATAAACTAGAAGCAGCTCTTCCAAGCACAGGTCTCCACCAGGTCAGGCCTCCTGGTGGCGCTAAAACAGGCCAATGTGAAAAGGGTGGCATGTGTTCTTCGCACAATCTTAGGCCGTTCACGGCAATCTGACCCTGCATGCATGGTTTGAGGCATTGTGTTCCAAAAATGTGTTTTTCAAAAGGCTACCTGCTGGTGGCGCTATAACAGGCCAATGTGAAAATGGTGGCATTTGTTCCTTGACCTATAGTGGGAATATGTGTGCAAATTTCACGGTAACCGCAAGCTGTGTTGATGATTCGAGGCATTTTGTTCAAAAACGAGCAATCCTGCAAACTTTGGTAGCCAATATTAGCCAATTAAAGGATGGAATATGAAATATCGGACAGATCGGTCTTAATCACATGAGTATAGAGATACTGTGTACTGATTTGCATCAGTTGGCCCGCTGGTGGCGCTATCTATCTAATAAAGCACCAAACAACTCACTCACACACTCACGCTCTAACGCTCACGCTTATCTACGTTTATCTATTCACTCGCTTCAGCAACTGATCCCAAAGTTCTCATGGTATTGGCCATTAGCATTATACCAACGCTGACGGAGCCCGAATTTCATTTCTCCCAAATTAAAGCTGTTTATTAGCGTTTTCTTAGCCTGTTGTCAGGGTTACGGTCCGTTCCTCCAGGCCATGGGATCTGTAGCCCCACACATACACCCCTCTCTCTCACAGTTAGGAATGTTCTCTCTCTCTCTCTCTCTCTCTCTCTCTCTCTCTCTCTCTCTCTCTCTCATCTTCCAACGGGTATGAAAAAACTCTCTGTCTCTCTCTCTCTCTCATCTTCCAACGGGTATGAAAAAACTATGTGGAGCAAGCGCATACATTATGCCTTACATTATGATGCTCCCACATATGCTCCCACATATTCTCACGCACGCACCAGTTACAGTAACTTTCCCCACAACCCACACTCTGCACATATTTTGGAGCACATATCTTCGAACGGGTAAGGTCTAGTAAAAGGTAAATGTAGAAAATGCAGGGCAAAGGTTTTTCCTTAGCCTTTAGTGCAAAGGTAAAAAAACACAAATTGGCCTGTTATAGCGCCACCATGTGGTTAATTTGAGAAATGTTAACTCTTATACTGCTTTGAACGTTCCTGTTCGCCCCAATCCTCCAGGGACGTCTGTGCCAATACGCCCGTTCGTTCGTTTGATGTTTTTTATGGATTATGATAAAAGTCGTCCTTGCGCAACTTTTGAATGCATAATTGGTCGTCTGTGTCATTTTGAGGACAGCCGGAAACCTTTCATAAAAAAAAAAGTAAACAGACTGTCCTGGCTCCGCCTGCCCAGAGCGACTAGCTGCCAGGGGCGTCAATTGGGTATGGCAGGGGTATGCAGCTGCCATACCTTGACAGGGGGAAATAATAAAAATGTACTTTTCATCGTGCCTGTTGCTAAGGTATGGCAACATGACTGGTGTCTTCACCAGACACCAGTCATGTTGCCATACCTTAGCTTGTTCTGAACTGACGCCACTGCTAGCTGCTAGCAGCATTGAGGGACTATATTGTTTTATGCATCGGGCTGTTAGTAGAGAAAGAGAGAGAGAAACGTTGGTAAAAGCGATCATTTTGTCGGAAATCAGTTGTTTTATAGTATTAGTAGTATAGTAATTGTAGTAGGTAGTAGTATTTAGCAGTACTAGAATATTGAGATGTATTAGGCCAACTCAGCCTCAACTTGCTGGTATCATTCCGCCGAAGTGCGACCCAACCCCCCCTGACCGATAGAAATAAACTTTGTTAGAATTAGGATTACACAACCTACCCGTGTTGGTGACCCAGGACCAGCGCCCATGGTGGTGGTGGTCGTGATGATGACGATGATGATGATGATAATGATGATGAAGAAGAGAAAAAGATCACTGTAGCCATTGTTATTGAAGATAAAAAGATTGAAGAACGTAGGACGTCATCCGCTCCCGACCGGATCAAAAGCCCGAAATTGGAAGCGATCCCAGACTAAGATGGTGCCAGTCGCGAAGAACCGGGGTCCAAAAATGGATCAAGAGCCTCGTGATATTGTGGAAACCGATCCCGACGGAGCTCGACCCCCGTGTAGGATGGATCCCCCCGCCCGGGGGCTCACATCGCCGCAGCAGCAGAGACCCATGTACCGCCGCGAAAAGACGGACAAACTGGGCGATTTGGCCAATGAAGAATGGCTTCCGCGTAGAGACCCCTCGGAGAACAGAGGCCACGATTCTACTGTCCAAAGTAAGACTTCCAATCCAGTGCATGTATGTATTGTATAGTTGTATACTGTATATAGTTGTATACTGTGTGATAACAGAGCATCCGTGTGGAACTGGAAGCCTGGGATGGGGGGATGGTCAGTGGGTAACGGTTTTCCATTGCGACGTGTTGCCACTCCGACATTGGGATCCGGTCTAGAGCCCGCCTACTGCATCCGGCTATTTACACGTACTCATACATGCAAGAAATGTTTCCGTATCCGGACCGGATCAGTAACTTGATCCAAGCAGTTAGGATCCACGTGCTTTGTTTGTTTTTGTCGCTACTCAGGACACACGTGGAGTTCCTATCACGCGCGTGCACGTACCGCGTGTAGTGTACGTGCACTGCACAGCCTACTAAGATTATTTGATGGGAATTTAGGATTTATTGGCTTAGTTTGTGTGTGCGTGCGTACGATGCGTGTGTGTGTGAGAGAGAGGGAGAGGTTTCTTTTTATCGTCATCATCATCATCAGTAGCTGATGATGTAGCTTTTCAGTTCAATTCAAAGGAGCTTTATTGGCATGAGAAAACATACGTTTACATTGCCAAAGCAAGTGTTACAAATAAAAACTGTTGAAAATGGGGAACATAGTTGGAGGGAGTACAGCTTTGTGTAAACAGAGCTATGTTGCATTGTGACATTTGGTATACAGGGTATAAAGGGAATTTCACTGTGACAGTAAATGCATGGTAACTATTTACTATAACTGCATTTTATGTTATATATGAACTTATTGTAAGTCATTTGCTAAATGTCAAAATTGTAAATTGATTTGTTTAGATATAAACTATTTGATATTTTCCTGGCTATGATTTTAGATGATGAGTCGACGATGATGATGAGCCTACTTCTTCATTTCCACATCGTGGTCGTCCAAGGACAAGGATAGGTAAAGAAAAAACAAACTTTTTTCTGTAAATCAGACTTAGCACCATGCACATGCTCACATAGACATCAAAGGGGGCTTGAGCCCCTGCCCTTTTATCCATCTGTAAAAAGTGCCCTCTCCAGACCATGAATGCTGTTTTTACATAATTACTATATATATATATATATATATATATATATATATATATATATATATTTGTGTGGTAAGCAGGAAGTGCATAGAATGTTAGAGAGGCAGGGGTTGACATTTCTAAAACGGCCTTTTGATGAAAATAGTAGGCCCCCAACCTCCACGCATTCTGCTGTGACGCGTTGTGAGCTTGAAGGTGTACTATTTTTCATGTATTTTATAGTAATTATGTATTTGTATAATTTACAGATCGACCATGGGCTCGTGTACGAGTCACACAAGGATGTGTGTGTGTGTGTGTGTGTGTGTGTGTGTGTGTGTGTGTGTGTGTGAGAGAGAGGGCGTCACGCATTCTGCTGTGACGCGTTGTGAGCTTGAAGGTGTACTATTTTTCATGTATTTTATAGTAATTATGTATTTGTATAATTTACAGATCGACCATGGGCTCGTGTACGAGTTCAGCAGACCCGGTGGAGCCCTTCCGGAGGAGCCTGGCTGGAGTGAAACAGAATGGAGCCCCAGGCCCTGTGCAGGCTGAATGACACACACGCACGCACGCACGCACGCACGCACGCACGCACACACACATATACACTCTGTAGACATGTAGTGTCACAGTGAGATAAAGAGAACCCTGAAAGCTGAAGCAGGATTCAGGCTGAAGCTCATGTCACTGTGTCAATGTTCTGCACTGCTCTTACTACTGCTCTTACTTCTCTTACACACTAAAAGTGTGTAAAAAGACACTTTTTCTTGTTTTTATTTTTTTGAATTTGTTTGTAAACAACCACTGATCATAGGTGTGATGTTACTGAAGCCAACAATAAAAGGCTAAAGAGAGATTTCTGCCTGAAAATGTATTCTTCACAAAAATGCATTTTTCTCAGCTTTATGTTCTCAAAGAGCTGTTTTTAGGCCACATTCTGCAGCTTCTAGCTAATGAACAGAACAAGATAAAAGCTCGAAATCTTTTTCTGTTGCAAAGTAGACATTCTATTCTACGTTGCCATATAATTGTTGTCTTTATAGTCGAAACCAAATTTCTCCAGTAGGCCTTCAAAGATGAGCGACAATTCTCAATTTAGCTGGCAGTGGATGGAGCTTTTTGTTCAATTCTGTGGCAGTAAAAGAGTTAAGTGGCATTTCTTCCTCTGCCTAGTGGGAATGTGCGCGCCCAATTTCACCAAGATTGCACGCTGTGTTCTTGGTTTGAGGCATTTCGTTCTAAACGGACCAATTCTGCAAACTCCACAGTCCATAGTCTGCTGCTGCATACAGTACAAAGCTGCTAGGAGCATCACTGAAAATGTGAAACCAAAAGCTACAAGTACATTTTTTACTTATTTTTTCCTTCAAATTTGATCCTACGATTTTGTAACAACAGGACAAGCTTTAGGGCTCTATTTTGATCCATGCGTTATGCCTTATGCCTAAGCTTCTTTGCCTTTTTTTTACAATTTTGAAAAACATTTTTTAATATTTCGAATAGCTGATCTGCAAGCTCACAACGTGCAGATGTAGATCAGCATTTGAAGTATTTAAAAATGTTTCGATACGGCCTTTCTGTGTGGAGTTTGCATGTTCTCCCCGTGTCTCCTAGGGTTGATACCCTCACAAAAACATGCAGTAATCCTGGTCTCAATAATGCCTCCCCCTGGCCAGCCGGGGCGCCTGATGGAGGGGAAAGGAACTGGTTGGAATAACGTGTTCCTTCCACGCGCTACGTCCAAACTGGGGAAATCCCCCCCGTCAGGTGATAAGAAACAACTTGAACTACCCATGCATAGAAGGAAGCATGAGGTTAGTCTCCCCAGGCGCGTCTCCACCTCAGAGGCAAATATGATACTTTTTACTCCACTACAATTATTTGAAAACGTCATTGAAATGCAACGTTTTGCATAATATGTGTTTATTATTCTCATATGCACACGTCAGCTAGAGTAGACCCCCCCCCCCCCCATAACCATATTTGAACTGGAAATCCCCCTAAAAGATTCTCTCTCACACGCACGCACGCACACACACACCGAACTAACCACATGTAACTGACAGATCAGCTCTCAGCTCTGGTCCAGTTGGTTCCTCTTTAATATACAGTATGTCAGCGCTATATCAGTTTGTGGCTGTGATCTTGCTAAAGATAACAAGTACACAGAGCCTACAGGCACAGTAATATGAGGCACTCCCTTTTCACTAGTAATTCATCTATAGTTCTACATGTTAAAAAGGTTGGTTTAAAGTCAATGGGAAAAATGAATTCACTAATAAATTAATATAAATTAAACTATACAACCAGGCCTGGAATTTGGTCATTTTAGGGGGCGTGGCCACTTGGCCTTTGGTATTGTCCATTTTTTGAGGGCACAAAGGCCAAATGCCAGGGCAGGAAGGCCATCAAATACAACAAGAGTTTAGTCCATTGAAATAATTTGTTGAATTTAAGGCCTAATCTGCAGTGAAATAGATAAATGATGGTATTTACAATCTGATTAATCCATGCTGAGCCCTGCACCAATCAAAGTTAAGAATTCAGATTCTCAACAAAAGACACTGGTGTCTACATGACAAGAAAGAGACACTGGTGTCTACTGTCTACATATTGACCAGAAAGAGACACTGGTGTCTACTGTCTACATATTGACCAGAAAGAGACACTGGTGTCTACTGTCTACATATTGACCAGAAAGAGACACTGGTGTCTACTGTCTACATATTGACCAGAAAGAGACAGAGGAGAAAGTACAGTCAGCTGGGGCATTAAGGCCACTGTGGTCTCAGGTCATGCCATTGGTTTGAGGGGCATTAAGGCCACTGTGGTCTCAGGTCATGCCATTGGTTTGAGGGGCATTAAGGCCACTGTGGTCTCAGGTCATGTCATTGGTTTGAGGGGCATTAAGGCCACTGTGGTCTCAGGTCATGCCATTGGTTTGAGGGGCATTAAGGCCACTGTGGTCTCAGGTCATGCCATTGGTTTGAGGGGCATTAAGGCCACTGTGGTCTCAGGTCATGTCATTGGTTTGAGGGGCATTAAGGCCACTGTGGTCTCAGGTCATACCATTGGTTTGAGGGGCATTAAGGCCACTGTGGTCTCAGGTCATGCCATTGGTTTGAGGGGCATTAAGGCCACTGTGGTCTCAGGTAATGTCATTGGTTTGAGGGGCATTAAGGCCACTGTGGTCTCAGGTCATACCATTGGTTTGAGGGGCATTAAGGCCACTGTGGTCTCAGGTCATGCCATTGGTTTGAGGGGCATTAAGGCCACTGTGGTCTCAGGTCATGCCATTGGTTTGAGGGGCATTAAGGCCACTGTGGTCTCAGGTCATGTCATTGGTTTGAGGGGCATTAAGGCCACTGTGGTCTCAGGTCATGCCATTGGTTTGAGGGGCATTAAGGCCACTGTGGTCTCAGGTCATGCCATTGGTTTGAGGGGCATTAAGGCCACTGTGGTCTCAGGTCATGTCATTGGTTTGAGGGGCATTAAGGCCACTGTGGTCTCAGGTCATGTCATTGGTTTGAGGGGCATTAAGGCCACTGTGGTCTCAGGTCATACCATTGGTTTGAGGGGCATTAAGGCCACTGTGGTCTCAGGTCATGCCATTGGTTTGAGGGGCATTAAGGCCACTGTGGTCTCAGGTAATGTCATTGGTTTGAGGGGCATTAAGGCCACTGTGGTCTCAGGTCATGTCATTGGTTTGAGGGGCATTAAGGCCACTGTGGTCTCAGGTCATGTCATTGGTTTGAGGGGCATTAAGGCCACTGTGGTCTCAGGTCATGTCATTGGTTTGAGGGGCATTAAGGCCACTGTGGTCTCAGGTCATGTCATTGGTTTGAGGGGCATTAAGGCCACTGTGGTCTCAGGTCATGTCATTGGTTTGAGGGGCATTAAGGCCACTGTGGTCTCAGGTCATGTCATTGGTTTGAGGGGCATTAAGGCCACTGTGGTCTCAGGTCATGTCATTGGTTTGAGGGGCATTAAGGCCACTGTGGTCTCAGGTCATGTCATTGGTTTGAGGGGCATTAAGGCCACTGTGGTCTCAGGTCATGTCATTGGTTTGAGGGGCATTAAGGCCACTGTGGTCTCAGGTCATGTCATTGGTTTGAGGGGCATTAAGGCCACTGTGGTCTCAGGTCATGCCATTGGTTTGAGGGGCATTAAGGCCACTGTGGTCTCAGGTCATGTCATTGGTTTGAGGGGCATTAAGGCCACTGTGGTCTCAGGTCATGTCATTGGTTTGAGGGGCATTAAGGCCACTGTGGTCTCAGGTCATGTCATTGGTTTGAGGGGCATTAAGGCCACTGTGGCCTCAGGTCATGTCATTGGTTTGAGGGGCATTAAGGCCACTGTGGTCTCAGGTCATGTCATTGGTTTGAGGGGCATTAAGGCCACTGTGGTCTCAGGTCATGTCATTGGTTTGAGGGGCATTAAGGCCACTGTGGTCTCAGGTCATGTCATTGGTTTGAGGGGCATTAAGGCCACTGTGGTCTCAGGTCATGTCATTGGTTTGAGGGGCATTAAGGCCACTGTGGTCTCAGGTCATGTCATTGGTTTGAGGGGCATTAAGGCCACTGTGGTCTCAGGTCATGCCATTGGTTTGAGGGGCATTAAGGCCACTGTGGTCTCAGGTCATGTCATTGGTTTGAGGGGCATTAAGGCCACTGTGGTCTCAGGTCATGTCATTGGTTTGAGGGGCATTAAGGCCACTGTGGTCTCAGGTCATGCCATTGGTTTGAGGAACACAAGGCCAAACTTAGGGGCAACGACGGTCATGGACTTCATGGCCTCCATGAAATTCCTGTGATTTAAGTGTGCGCCGCCAAAACTTTGGGAGGAGCTTTGGGTTGCTCTTTTTTGCATTTTCCCATTGACAAAGGAAAATGTATTCGCTAATAAATTAATATAAACTAGAAGCAGCTCTTTCAAGCACAGGTCTCCACCAGGTCAGGCCTCCTGGTGGCGCTATAACAGGCCAATGTGAAAATGGTGGCATGTGTTCTTCGCCAATCTTAGGCCTTTCACAGCAATCTGACGCTGCATGCATGGTTTGAGGCATTGTTTTTCCAAAATTGTGTTTTGCAAAAGGCTACCTGCTGGTGGCGCTATAACAGGCCAATGTGAAAATGGTGGCATTTGTTCCTTGACCTATAGTGGGAATATGTGTGCAAATTTCACAGTAACCGCAAGCTGCGTTGATGATTTGAGGCTTTTTGTTCAAAAGCGAGCAATCCTGCAAACTTTGGTAGCCAATATTAGCCAATTAAAGGATGGAATATGAAATATCGGACAGATCACATGACTATAGAGATACTGTGTACTGATTTGCATCAGCTGCCCTCCTGGTGGCGCTATAAAAGGTAAATGTAGAAAATGCAGGGCAAAGGTTTTTCCTTAGCCTCAAGTGCAAAGGTAAAAACACAAATTGGCCTGTTATAGCGCCACCATGCGGTTGATTTGAGAAATTTTAAGTGGCATTTCTTCCTCTGCCTAGTGGGAACGTGCGCGCCCAATTTCACCAAGATTGCACGCTGTGTTCAGGATTTGAGGCATTTCGTTCAAAACGGACCAATTCTGCAAACGCCACAGTCCATAGTCTGCTGCTGCATACAGTACAAAGCTGCTAGGAGCGTCACTGAAAATGTGAAACCTTAAAATTTGATCCACGATTTTGTAACAACAGGACAAGCCTTAGGGCTCTATTCCATGCCTTACAGTATGCCTTATGCCAAAACGTCTTTGCCTTTTTTAACTATTTTGATTTTTTTTTTTTTTATATTTCAAATAGCTGATTTGCAAGCTCACAACGTGCAGATGTAGATCAGCATTTGAAGTATTTAAAAATGTTTCGATAGGGCCTTTCTGTGTGGAGTTTGCATGTTCTCCCCGTGTCTCCTATAGGGTTGATACCCTCACAAAAACATGCAGTAATCCTGGTCTCTATAATGCCTCCCCCTGGCCAGCCGGGGCGCCTGATGGAGGGGAAAGGAACTGGTTGGAATAACGTGTTCCTTCCACGCGCTACGTCCATCCCGGGGGAAATCCCCCCCTGTCAGGTGAAAAGAAACAACTTGGACTACTCATGCATTGAAGGAAGCATGAGGTCAGTCCGTTGTCTCCCCAGGCGTGGCAGAGGGAGAGCAGAGCCCAGGATTACATAGGCAATTGGCACTGGGTGAAAAATGGGTTGCAAAATCGTGGGATAAAAATTAAGAAAATAGTAAAACAAAAGGCAAAGAAGTTTAGGCATAAGGCATGGATCAAACTAGAGCCCTTAATGTCATGCCCTGTAGTAGCTCATATCCCCTTCACTCGCTGTTTATAAACCACAGTGACATCACTGACACATCCTTGTATCTTCATGCTATGACCCTTTCTGCAGCACAAAAAATTTAATAAAGTTGAGCTTCGATGCATGTATGTGCAGCGTACTAGCTCCTTTCTGAACCCAGGAGAGGTTCCCAAAGGAGCTGCAGTGTACAGTCTACCATACTAGAGGCAAGCCAGCTGACAGGCTGTTAGGCTGTTATATATTTAGGCCTAGGATTATTGAATGCTTTAACCAGTGAAAAATAGCAGATATACAAGCTCACAGCGCGGCACCGAGTGCCGCGCTGCGAGCTTGTAGATCTGCTATTTTTGGAAAAGTCGTGAAAATGTGTGCAAATCTTTGAATATATGAATTTTCAAAGCGAACGTTTGTAACTCAAATTTGGCTTCTGGGTGGTCCCTGGAGCTAAATATTTTGAGATGGGGGTCCGTGGCCAAATAAATATAATTTTGGGGGTCCTTCACATGAAAAGGTTTGAGAACCACTGACATGGTAGTCTCTCAAGAACAGACTAACTGAGCTCCAGTTAAGTGAAAAGGACCTTTTCTTTGACGATGGCTGGCCAGATTGCTGACATAGAAACATAGGGTTTTCAAAAAATCTTAGACGGATTCAAAAGACACTTATAGAATCGGGTCAAAATTCTAATTTTCACGATTTTTCAAAAATAGCAGATCTACAAGCTCGCAGCGTGGCACTCGGTGCCGCGCTGTGAGCTTGTATATCTGCTATTTTTCAATAGTTAAAGCATAAAATAATGATACACAATATGTGTACCCGTTCTAAATGGGTTAAAACAGCCTGTCAGCTGGTAGGCCCTACTGTAGCTACAGCAGGCTCATAGACATTAAGGCTTGTCCTGTTGTCCGGGACGACTAATACATCTTTATGGACAAGTTCATTAAAAATTTACTTGACACTAACTGAAAAATGGGTTACAAAATCGTGGGATAAAAAAGGAAAAAAAATTGAAATGTACTTGTGACTTTTGGTTTCACTTTGTCTGTGACGCTCCTAGCAGCTTTGTGCTGTATGAAGACTATGGACAGTGGAGTGGAGGGGGACAAGGGCGTCTTATTTATTTGTCAAAGACAAAGAAATGGCAAATTTATATCCGGACAAGTGGCTTTTGTGCCTGGTAGGGATGGCCAACAGTTAACCGTTACCGTTTAACCGTTAAGAAATTGGTTACCGGTAAACACTAACGGTTAATGGTGACCGATATAAAAATAAGAACTCATTTATTAGTGAATACATTTTTCCCATTGACTTGAAACCAACCTTTTTTAACATGTAGAACTATAGATGAATGACTAGTGAAAAGGGAGTGCCTCATATTACTGTGTGAAAGCTATGTTCATGTAGGCTCTGTGTACGTGTTATCTTTAGCGAGATCACACCCACAAACTAATCTAACGCTGACACACTGTATATTAAAGAGGAACCAACTGGACCAGAGCTGAGAGCTGCGGTGCGTCTGACTGTCTGTGTAACATCCATGCATGCATGCAACTGTGAGTCTGCGACACGCTGACTTTCATCAGGAAACGACTGCTCTCATTGGATTGTCCAAAACAGACCCTCGTCACCCGTCGAATTGAATCCCGTTTAAGAAGAGCTTAAAACACAACTTTCTAACTGTTACATGTTGATGATGAGTGGAACGTTAATTTATTTGCAAAAAAAAATCTTATAGAAAACATTTGTATTCTTGTTTCTCCTAGTTGTATTGCTTTTAATGTGTATATATGGCACTTTATTATGAGGGAAAAAACGTGTGTATTTTCCTTTTTTTAAGCGGTAAAATAACACATTTTGAACACATTTCCTCAGCGGTTAATGGTTATGTAACTGATAAGGCCTAACAGTGACCAGTTAAGAAAATGTCTCCATTTGGCCATCCCTAGATCCCTCTCAGATATACTGACCTGTTTCCCCCCCAGATAGGAAGGTACTGACCCGTTTCCCCTAGTCTCGTGTGGCCAGACTGCTGGGGCACGGAAATAGAAACTATGACTGCGAGATAAAGCGGATGTGACGCAACCGCTCCCTTGGTGCAGTAACAATAACATTTCCTACTGGAAGCGTTATGTCTCCTTTCAATATATTTGGGGCGTTATTTCTTCTTTCTCTGGTGTTGTTGGTGTTACTTCCATGATGTTTTCAAATGTTTTCTTAAACTATGCATCCATAACAAGAATATGCAGCTCGACAGACTCTGTCTGTGCTAGTGTGTTCCTGTTATGTTTCCAGTGGGACTACAGTTCCGTGCAGCACTGGTTACTTCCGATACTCGCCGTTTGGGAGCTGCCGTTCCAGACTCTATATAGCATTCAGAGATTGTGGAATAGTTGTCTGGCTACGCGAGACTACGTTTCCCCCAGATACTGACCCGTTTCCCCCAGATACTGACCCGTTTCCCCCAGATACTGACCCGTTTCCCCCAGATACTGACCCGTTTCCCCCCAGATACTGACCCGTTTCTCCCCAGATGGGCAGGTACTCGTCCTGTTGGATGTCCAGCATGAGCTCCAGGCCGTTCCCCATCCCTCCCTTGGTGGTGATGAGTGGAGGCCTTCCCTCTGAGCCCGCGTTGAAGGTGTAGCATTTACCATAGCGAGTGAACACCTGAAAATAACAGTTAGTAACCGTTAGTTGAAGGTGTAGCATTTACCATAGCGAGTGAACACCTGAAAATAACAGTTAGTAACAGTTAGTTGAAGATGTAACATTTACTGTAGCGAGTGAACACCTAGAATGACAGTTAGTAACAGTTAGTTGAAGATGTAACATTTACTGTAGCGAGTGAACACCTAGAATGACAGTTAGTAACAGTTAGTTGAAGATGTAACATTTACTGTAGCGAGTGAACACCTAGAATGACAGTTAGTAACAGTTAGTTGAAGGTGTAACATTTACCATAGCGAGTGAACACCTGAAAATAACAGTTAGTAACAGTTAGTTGAAGGTGTAGCATTTACCATAGCGAGTGAACACCTGAAAATAACAGTTAGTAACAGTTAGTTGAAGGTGTAACATTTACTGTAGCGAGTGAACACCTAGAATGACAGTTAGTAACAGTTAGTTGAAGATGTAACATTTACTGTAGCGAGTGAACACCTAGAATGACAGTTAGTAACAGTTAGTTGAAGGTGTAACATTTACTGTAGCGAGTGAACACCTGAAACAACAGTTAACCGTTAGTTGAAGGTGTAGCACAGGGCTACTCAAATTAAGATGGCTCAGGGGTCACTCAGCAAAATACAAGTCCAAGGGCCGCAAGATACAAATGACGGTCCTATTTTGGACGTTTAAGGCCCGTTCCCACTGGGCCAAATAACAGATTAAAAAATATCTTTCTCCAGATAAAAAACATCTCTTTCTCCATTCAAGTGGATGGTAAGATACAGATAAAAAAATATATATATCTGTGACATATTTTTTGTTATCTGTTATTTTTTTGTTTTGTTATTCTGTTATCTGGCCCAGTGGGAATGGGCCTTAAGACAATGATTTTGTAAGTAACATAGTCTAAAAAATAAGGAAACACACAGAAACAGACACATTTCCATCTATAAGGCCAAACCTCATTGAACAAAAAGAGTGTCATAGAATGATCAATTCAGGGACAAACTAATATAGCCAAACAGTCAAAAAAGTATTGTGCTGTATAAAAAAAAAGACACACATATTTTCAGGAATGATTTGTCCACACTGAAAGTAGAACAAATATTGTTTTCATTGGCATGACCATGACAGGCCGCATAGACATGCTGCAGGGGCCGCCTGTGGCCTGCGGGCCACAGGTTGAATAGCTCTGGTCTAACATTTACCATAGCCATGATTGGTAAAAACAGCATCTCAAAAGTGCTTTAAAACAGACATTAGTTGCTCTGTCCTCGTTTGTGCGTTCTTTTTCCATGTAGGCTACACTAAATCTAATACAATTGTGGATCTACAAGCTTACAAGGTGTCAGTACATCTAGCTCTTTTTCACATCACTCACTGACTGAACTGTTTTTTCCAGGAAGCTTTCTTTGGTTCTTAACAGTCCCATCCACTGGGGGGCAGTGTTTACCTGTAGCTGTGTTGTACTAAGTGAGTGAGTGAGTGTGCAGTCTGTGCACCCATGTGTGCATGCTAGCCAGAGAGAGAAGAAAACAGAACGATTGTGAGTGTGTGTATGAGACCCAGAGAGAGAGAGAGAGAGAGAGAGTTAAATTGAGCGGGAAAGATATGAAAGGAGAGATAGAGAGAGGGGGGGGGCACTAGCAACCTCTCCCCTGGGTTCAGTTAGGTGACGGAGCCTGAAGACAGACTGTTATGTAAATTCTCAGATCATACTATTGTATATAATATATAAATTGAATTTCCACAAGGTAGAGTGACAGTGAGGCACACGCATGCTAGTGTCGCTCCCGTTCTCTGGGCAGTCTCTCATTTATACAAGACAGTGTGACAAGAACAGGTGAAAGGGTGTCTACCAAACAGTGTCTAAAGATACAATTCTGTTGTGAAGAGTCTTCCGTATATGGACTGGTGACGTAGGAGCCAGTCAGCATCGAGTTAGTCTTATGTGGAAGGTGACTCATCATACAGTAAGTTTGGGAAATACACAATATTACATAGTGACAGTCGTATAAATAACTTCTACTACAAGACATACAGGGAGACGTGCAGGGAGACATGAAGACAGACAGTTAGATAGATATAGGACAGTGAGACAGGCATGTTCCTTATGCCACTTATAATGGACCTCATGTTACCATGGATACCATCCCGGGGAGGGGAGGAGAGGGGAGGGGAGAGGAGAAGAGAGGAGAGGAGGGGGGAGGGGAGGGGAGGAGAGGAGAGGAGAGGAGAGGAGAGGAGAGGAGAGGAGAGGAGAGGAGAGGAGAGGAGAGGAGAGGAGAGGAGAGGAGGGGGGAGGGGAGGGGAGGGGAGGGGAGGGGAGGGGAGAGGAGAGGAGAGGAGAGGAGAGGAGAGAGCGTTAATTTTTAAGGAAGATCAAGACTTGATATTTGTGCTTCAAAGCAGCAGTGTGTTTAACCAACCAGGACCTTCTAGGTGTGTTTAAACATCCTTCCAGGACCTTCTAGGTGTGTTTAAACATCCTGCCAGGACCTTCTGTTCTGGGTGTGTTTAAACATCCTTCCAGGACCTCACCTGACAGTCATTAATACATCAGTGTCTGTATAAAATATGTCTCAATATTGATGGTTCTTTGAGATCATTAAACGGGGGATCATTCAGGCCATTCAGTTGTAAGAAAGAGGAGACACTTAACACCTTCTAAGCCAAGGGGAGCCCCTTAATGTTAAAACCGTACTATATCGCACATCCCCCCAGGGACTCTCAGCCACGTCGTACATTCCCGGACTTTGTCTTTAAAACCGGAATAAAAGCTTTTGATCCGAAAATCGGCGATCGTCTAACCTTCCCTAGTCACCACTCGTGCACTGATAGCTCATGCAGACCGTGCATGAAGCAGAGGTGACGTCAGCGCCTCTCCTTCTCCAAGGCACCTTCCACCCATCCGTTTACTGTCTACACACTCGAGCTCCTCCTGCAGCCATGCTTGGGGCTATGCTAGCGAAACTTTTCAGTTCTGTTCTTCAGTCACACATGGACTATTTGCGGGGACATTTACGTGAAAGGATCGCGCACGCGAAACGCACGGGGACATCGACGATCGGCCAAAACCCCCATTCTATCCCAACGGAGATCGAGAAAATCATGGTGAGTTACTGGCCTGGGGGGAAAAAAAAAAGAAAAAACAGCGGCGCTGTTCAAGATGGAGGGGCTGCGGGGTCATGTTTATAAACATAATATTATGTCTCAGATCACAATACAATAATAGAAATTTCACGGCTAATCTACCAACCACCATTCTATTTCGGACTGCAACGTGTTAAGGACAACTTTGTTTTTTGTTTTTTTACAACAAGGGTTCATATTTTAGATTGTAATTAGAGAAAAGAAAAGATGAGTGTTAAAATGTTTTCATTTACTGCTTTCTATCGTTTTAGCCATTTTAGTATTTTGATTTCAGTGGGTGGGGGCATGCGTACAAGTGGCTAAACATGTCTTTTTAGACACACTAAGCCGGCAATATCTTTGGTACTATTTACACCAGCTGCAATAAGTCACATCTGCCCATGAAAGATTGTGGTGCATCTTGGGAATGGGCTTATTGTGTCTATAAAGACATATTTAACCACTTGAATGCAAATCAAATTAGATACAATCACTAAAACAATAGAAAGTAGTAAATTAAAACATTTTAACACTCATCTTTTCTTTTCTCTAATGACCATCTAAAATATGAACCCTTGTTGTAAAAAAAGAAAAGAAAAATGTTGTCCTTTAATACAAGATAGAATCATATTGTTTCTCCTGCAGAGAAAATGCTTTATCCATTTTTCACACTCGATGAAGACCTCTGACTCTGTAAGGTCTTTCTTGACCACTGATAGTGTATACAAAAATCCACTCGTCTTTCTCCCTCCTGGCCCCCAAACTGTGGAATAAACTCCCTGTAGCACTTAAAACTACACTCCCTAGCTTCCACCGTGGACTGAAGACTCACCTCTTCAGACTCCACATTAGCCCATAGCACTTACTGTAGCACTTGCCTACCCTCAATGACCATACATGTAAGTTAGACAGCATTTCTCGTGTTTATAAAACGTTTTTCCTGAATAGATGCTTGGTCTAGTCTACCTACGTTCTTTTTCCTTGATTGATATTTCTATGCATTTGTTGCATTGATGTTATTGTATTGATGTATTTCCCTGCTTATTGTAAATTGCTCTGGATTAAGAGCGTCTGCTAAATGCCTAAACTGTAAACTAAACTGTAATTGAATACTGTTGTGGTATGAACTCTGCCATCCACTTGAATGAGAACCATTTGTAAAATAAAACAACATAGTCCTAGTGCTGCTAGGCGTGAATGGCCCATGTTGAACCATTCTAAAGCAATCTCTCAGTAATTGCAATCACAGTGCTGCTCGCTGTGGAAGAGGCCCTTTAGAGCACTTTGCTTTGCAGCGACTGACATTTAATATTCACTCATGATGACGTGTTTTCCAACTCCAAACGGATTGAAATGCACGCCAGATCGACGGGAGAAATTACACTTTCTGTGCAATGGGTGGGATATCAGATAAAAGCGTGTCTGAAAAATAAATTGACTTGGCCTCCGCTAAAAAAAAAAGTGTCGGCGGGCAGAGGGCAGCTGCTTTTAAATGCAGCGTTTAGATGGCAGCGGAGACGCCGGTTTAAAACCGTGAGCTGCATAGTAAGCAGTGGTAGAAAAGAGTTACTGGAGTACAGCGGGCACGGTGGCACAGTCTGTAGTGCTGTGGCCTCACAGCTAGAAGGTCCTGGGTTCGATTCCCGCCGGGGGACGCTGTGGGCACTGGGGGGCGTGTTCTCTCCTCTGCGTCATCAGTGCCCACACCCTAGGTGGGGTTTGAGAAAGGGCCTTTCTGTGTGGAGTTTGCATGTTCTCCCCGTGTCTCCTAGGGTAGGTACCCTCACAAAAGAAACATGCAGTAATCCTGGTCTCTATACTGCCTCCCCCTGGCCAGCCGGTGCACCTGATGGAGGGGAAAGGAACTGGTTGGAATAACGTGTACAGTATGTCCAATCGTGAAACTCCCCCTGGCAGGTGAAAAGAAGCAGCTTGGACTCCTCATGCCATAGAAGGAAGCATGAGGTCAGTCTGTTGTCTCCCCAGGTTGGCAGAGGGAGTGTAGCACCCAGGATTACATTATTAGATAATTGATACCGGGGAAAAAATGGGTTACAAAATCGTGGGATAAAATTTCCGAGTAAAGAAAGTTACTTGAGTACTGTTCCTTTAGTACTGCAACGACAGATGCTGGAGCTTCTCCTTCCAAACACAAACAGTTTTAAAATGGAGAGACGCTGGTGGGAGGTTTCTGACCAACAGCAACAAAATGATCTCTAAAAGCTAAGTTTCTATAATATAGCAAAGGATGTTTATATATATGTAAAAGTTATAATCTGTAATGAGACAGATGCTTTCCCGGTTTTAAAATGTCTTAAAGGTGCGATCAGCAGCAAAACAACAAAGCCAGAGTCTTGTTGTGCTCGCCAACTGGGACTGGTTTTAAAAGTCATTATAAATACAACACAACTCTGCTGGTTTTAAAAGTCATTATAAATACAACACAACGCTGATGCATTTAACACAGTCTGGGGACCTCTTTGAACATAGGAGCTCAACACAGGCTCAACACACTTTACTCACATACCGTATCTCCAAACGTCCGGGAGAGCATTGTAGTTTAAGTTTTGTAAAGAGTTGATTTATAAGCTGCAGCCTGTGAGTTGATAGATATGTTTTTTTTATGAAGTAATTGAACATGTGAAGTTGCCATTTCGCCCTCACACTCACTCTCGGATGTAATTTGAGCCGCTGGCGATTTTATATTTTTTTGGGATTTGGGGTATTTATGTTTTTAGTTACTTTTGATTGCTCGGGCCAGGCCTTATTTTAATAAATGTATGCAACATTGCTGTTGGGCAATGGGCTTGTTTCTCCATATCGCATCTTTTTTTTTCGTCCAATCATTTTATTTTTTATGACACACTCCTTTGAACATAGATCACATTCAGATATCTCTAAACCTCCGGGAGAGTGTTGTAATTAATGTTTTTAAGAGTTGATTGTTAATCTCCAGCCTGAGTAAACATGAATATACATAAATAAGCATGTGCGTGATGAACACTGTTGACTGACAACCGTGATTGTTTGAGTGGAAGCTTGATTCATGATATCCTATCTAAATTACACATATAACATTCTGGTCAAGAAAACGTCTGTTCTTATCTATGTCATTACTTCATACTGTTAATTAACAAATACAATCTGCAACACATAAATTAATTATTTCCACAGACTCAATATTATGTACATAATATATTTTAAGGCATTTGGCCTTTGTGCCCTGAACAGAATTACAACACCAAAGGCCAGGTGGTTTTAGGCTCGCATTGCCAGACTATCACTGTGTGAATCTGCCAAGGGCTAGTTTTCTTTGCAATGGCAGATTAAATTGACAAATTATATAATTCCAGGCTTGGTAGGATATTATGTATCGGCACTGTATCGCTACTGTAGTGTAGACCAGGGGTTTTCAAAGTGGGTGACGGGGCACCCTGGGGTGCCGCGAGATAATTTGAGAATATTTTGAATTTATTTGGACACTTAAAAATATATTTAATATCATTTTAAACTTGGCGTACAAAGTTATTTTCAGTCAGTTCTAACCAAATTGGCTGTTATCTCAACGTTTTCCTCGCAACATAATCACTAAAATATCGTCACTGTCGGGCAGAAACCTCGTATCTCCAATTTCAAATGTGTACGTCTTTTGGTAAAGCAAAGCCCTGCTTCATCATACAAGGCCGTCGCACAAAAGCAGTGAAAACAGCCGATCTACAAGCACACAACACCTCGCATCGTGAGGCGTTGTGTGCTTGTAGATCGGCTGTTTTCACTAGTTTTGTCTTTTCACTAGTTTTGTCTTTTCACTAGTTTGACCTGCTGTTTTCACTAGTTTAGTACATTTTATAGATGATAAATACAAAACGAACGGTTTTGGACATACAAGGTTTCCACCTGACAACGACAACATGCTATAAATATAAGGTGCTGGAAGTGAACAATAACTATAATGTAGGGGTACCTCAGATTAAAAATATATTCATGGGGTGCCCTGAGACAAAACGGTTTGCGAACCCCTGCTATAGACTACAGTAGCGATACAGTCTACAGTCTGTAGTACATACTGTATATCTGCATCTGAAGCTACTGTAGTACATGTACAGTATATCTGCAACTAAAGAGATGTCAGCATAAGGTCACACAAGACCTGCACCTCATGAATAAGTAAGTCATTACATAAAGGTAAAAAAAAGCCATGAGTGACAGGTCTTCAGCTCTGATCAATGCATGGACGTGAAGAGGTGTTCTATAGCCTACTGTACCTCCTCATCAATTAATGACTGAGTACAGACAGACAGCTGGGTATCAACCCATGCTGCTTTCTCTGTCCTGTGTTTGTAGCATGGCTCATCATGCTCTGCACGTCCCCTGCTTGATGAATAAGTTATGAACAGAATGTCAACGTGTCTCGTGAGGTTTCATTCATACAGGGAACATGACAGAGAGGGAGGTCTTTTCACCAGGAGGACGTCGGGTTGTGAACAGATCAGCGGACATTCCTTCATGTCATTTTCCATATAGTATGTCACGTAAAAATGATGTCTTCTTGACCGCAATGCTCATAATTTAGATGGCATGTTATTTAGACCAGTGGTTCTCAACCTGTAGGTCGGGACCCCAAGGGGGGGGGGGGTCCCCAAATAGTTTTGGGGGGTCCCCAGATGATTAACCTAATGTGCAACATTGTTTTCTCACTCGAAGTAAACATACCAACATACAGTTTATAGAGTGTATAGAGGGTATCTGCACGTTTCTAAAGTGACAATTTAAGAACTTTTTAATAACTCTAAAATAAAGAAAATAACATTGGCCATATTGTCAAATATTTAAGGCAGAAATTGTGAAAATAACTGATCTACAGAATCTGCGAGGCGTTGTGAGCATGTATGTCTGCTGTTTTCACAATAGAACTGTTTATACAAAATGTAATGCCTCAACTCTTAGTGCTCGTCCGTGTGGGGGTGTCCCCAGTTAAAATATGATTCTATTTGGGGTCACCAACCACTGATTTAGACAAAATTTGCTAGGTTCAGTGTCTACCTGGTATCCTAATGTCAATGTACAGATAGTGTATTGTTTAAACTGATGGTGAAGTTCTTGGTTTCCCTGTGATTTCCTGAGGCACTGTCTCTCTGCATTTGATGCAGCCTACAGTATGTACACCCCCACCCGTTCACTCAGATCAGCCAACACAGGGATGCTGACAGAACCCTCGCTAAAAACCCCAGGACAAAAATCCACTCGTCCGAGACAGTTTGCCAGTTGTGGAATAAACTCCCTGTAGCACTTAGAACAACGGACTCACTCGCTAGCTTTCACTGTGGACTGAAGACTCACCTCTTCAGACTCCACCTAAACCCCTTAGCACTACTGAAACACTCAATGACCATACATGAAGCTAGTTAGCATTTGTTTTTAGGTTTTTTAGAAACAAACATTCTTGACTGATTACTTTGTTTTCTAGATAGATATTCATATACATTTGTTGCGACCGTAGGTCGCATTTACTACCAAAACCTCCCCGGTCTGTCTGTCTGTGAGTCCGTCACACTTTTGCCCTGCTCATATCTCCACAACCGTTGCCTCCATCCATGCCAAATTTTGCACACACACTCCTTGACTGCCAAACTACAACCTCCAAGGACCCCCGGAGCCCCAGGGACCCCCAGGTCCCTGGGGGACCCCCAGATGTAAAAAATGACCAAATGTGCTCACACGTCACACGTCACACTTTTTCCCTGCTTATATCTCCGCACCCGTTGACCCGATCCATGCCAGATTTTACACACACACTCCTTGCCTGCCAAACTACAACCTCCAAGGACCCCCGGAGCCCCAGGGACCCCCAGGTCCCTGGGGGACCCCCAGATGTAAAAAATGACCAAATGTGCAAAAATTACCACCCCAACGGGGCTGCTCACGGGGAATTCCCGGGGACCACCGACTCCTGGTGCTCCAGAACGGATGCAAAAGTGGTGGCGCCCCCAGTGGAGGACCCCCTGCCACTGCAGCGCACATAAAATGCCATACCTCTGGCTAGGAGCGTCCGGGAGAGCCGGGGCCGGTACCTATTCGTCCGCCAAGGCAACGCGGAGACCCCACCCCTCATTTCTCACATGGCCCTATTCTAGCGCCACCTTCAGGCCCATTTTTAAAACGCATTTTTGGACACTGCTCCTACAGTTTTTGCCCTAAAATCACGAATATCACTACACAGCATGTCTACACTCATGTCATCAACATGGATCAGGAAGATTTGGGCAAAACAAATCTTTGCCCTATTTGTGGAGATAAGCCACCTACGGTCGCTTATCTCCCGATTAGGGAGTCTTACTGGTTATATTGCTGTTGATGTAGGCTACTGACATATTATCTTGTTTATTATTGTGATGTTTTATCTGCTTATTGTAAGTCGCTTAGGATTAAAAGCGTCTGCTAAATGCCTAAACTGTAAACTATAAACTATGTGTTTATTATACCTTGCTTATAATGAGTGTCTCTAGTCAGGATAAGAGTGTCTGCTAAGTGCCTAGACTGTAATCTGGCCAGACATCTGTGTGTGTGAAGACAATCACATCACTCTGAGCACCAGAATGAAAATGACTTCAAACATAGATGAAAGTTCCAGCCATCATCCTCCTCCCCGGATGAGAGGAGACACAGGAGCACATATCGCCTCTGTCGGGTGGAAAACCACATTATGTCTAGGGATGGGAAGATACGCGATATTATCGTTTATCGAGATATAAAACACTCATGATAATCGTATCGTGGAGATTTCATTTATCGTTTATTGTGAGCTTTTAGATCTGCTATTTTTTGGCAAATGTTCCGCCCCAGGATAATGGATTTTGATTATCGCAATAATATTGTAAATCGTGTTTTCTTTTGTCACAATAATCGTGGTATGAAACTTTCATATGGTCCCATCCCTACATTATGTCCAGAACCGTTACTTAGCAGGTTTCATATTCAAACCTAGCAGCAGATCTCCTCTTGAGATTAGAAAACATTAGAAAACAACAACATCCGGGAAAAGTCTCAAGTTGGACATCGCACCGTTCCCTTTCGGACTTTAAGGCCATCAGAAAATCACCACTTGCCCGTTCTATGCACTCTCTGGCTCATATTGTTCTATGCACTCTCTGGCTCATATTGTTCTATGCACTCTCTGGCTCATATTATCACCAGGCTTTTCTCTGAGCAGATGAGTAAGCCTGGCTACGCGAGACTACTAGTGTACTACTACTCGTTGGCGAATGGCGAGTGGCCAACGCGCTACCCCGGAGCGCGCGCACACACACACACACACACACACACACACACACACACACACACACACACACACACACACACACACAGAGAGAAAGGAAAAGTCAGTGAGGTATAAAAGAGCAGCTCCCAGCAGATCAAAGCTCTCTCGTCCAAAAACATAAATGAATCATAATCGACGATGACACAGGAGTGTGAAAGCCACTGGTGCTGCAGGACGTGCGTGCGTGTGTGTGCGTGCGTGTTGTGTGTGTGTTAATTTCATCAAGCGTCCCGCTAGCCAATCACAGCGCGCCCGCAAAGCTTGGCCAATGGGACCCTGGGCTTAAAACAAACAAGCCGTTTGTGCCAAGATGAAAGGCCATATGTAGACCAGATGTAGGCCATATCTAGACCAGATGTAGGCCATGCTTCAGTTTACTTAAACCCTGGACATTTCCTTGACATTTTTTTAACACGTTTTCCACTCTGTTTTTGACCGGACAAAGCCTGATTGATGTTGGAGCCATAGCTCTTGTTCCAGGATCACCGCTCAAAAATGAAATATATCTTTTTAACCAGATACATCTCTTAAAGACAGGTGTGATATCTTTTTAGCAGCAGCGTCAAGAGAGAGTTCACATCCAACTCCTGCTCCACAGCCTCCCTCTAAGCATCAGGGTCCTGAGCTCTGCCCTGTTGTTATTGGAAATGATTTACTATCTGGATTCCTGCCTTCCTGTGATGTGATCTCTCTGTCCCCTCAGTCAGCTCTACTGAAGACATGTGATCTCTCTGTCCCCTCAGCCAGCTCTACTGAAGACATGTGATCTCTCTGTCCCCTCAGCTCTACTGAAGACATGTGATCTCTCTGTCCCCTCAGCTCTACTGAAGACATGTGATCTCTATGTCTCCTCAGCTCTACTGAAGACATGTGATCTCTCTGTCCCCTCAGCCAGCTCTACTGAAGACATGTGATCTCTCTGTCCCCTCAGCCAGCTCTACTGAAGACATGTGATCTCTATGTCTCCTCAGCTCTACTGAAGACATGTGATCTCTATGTCTCCTCAGCTCTACTGAAGACATGTGATCTCTCTGTCCCCTCAGCTCTACTGAAGACATGTGATCTCTCTGTCCCCTCAGTCAGCTCTACTGAAGACATGTGATCTCTCTGTCCCCTCAGCTCTACTGAAGACATGTGATCTCTATGTCTCCTCAGCTCTACTGAAGACATGTGATCTCTCTGTCCCCTCAGCCAGCTCTACTGAAGACATGTGATCTCTCTGTCCCCTCAGCCAGCTCTACTGAAGACATGTGATCTCTATGTCTCCTCAGCTCTACTGAAGACATGTGATCTCTATGTCTCCTCAGCTCTACTGAAGACATGTGATCTCTCTGTCCCCTCAGCTCTACTGAAGACATGTGATCTCTATGTCTCCTCAGCTCTACTGAAGACATGTGATCTCTCTGTCCCCTCAGCCAGCTCTACTGAAGACATGTGATCTCTCTGTCCCCTCAGCCAGCTCTACTGAAGACATGTGATCTCTATGTCTCCTCAGCTCTACTGAAGACATGTGATCTCTATGTCTCCTCAGCTCTACTGAAGACATGTGATCTCTCTGTCCCCTCAGCTCTACTGAAGACATGTGATCTCTCTGTCCCCTCAGCTCTACTGAAGACATGTGATCTCTCTGTCCCCTCAGCTCTACTGAAGACATGTGATCTCTATGTCTCCTCAGCTCTACTGAAGACATGTGATCTCTCTGTCCCCTCAGCCAGCTCTACTGAAGACATGTGATCTCTCTGTCCCCTCAGCCAGCTCTACTGAAGACATGTGATCTCTATGTCTCCTCAGCTCTACTGAAGACATGTGATCTCTCTGTCCCCTCAGCCAGCTCTACTGAAGACATGTGATCTCTATGTCCCCTCAGCCAGCTCTACTGAAGACATGTGATCTCTCTGTCCCCTCAGCCAGCTCTACTGAAGACATGTGATCTCTCTGTCCCCTCAGTCAGCTCTACTGAAGACATGTGATCTCTCTGTCCCCTCAGCCAGCTCTACTGAAGACATGTGATCTCTATGTCTCCTCAGCTCTACTGAAGACATGTGATCTCTCTGTCCCCTCAGCTCTACTGAAGACATGTGATCTCTATGTCTCCTCAGCTCTACTGAAGACATGTGATCTCTCTGTCCCCTCAGCTCTACTGAAGACATGTGATCTCTATGTCTCCTCAGCTCTACTGAAGACATGTGATCTCTCTGTCCCCTCAGCCAGCTCTACTGAAGACATGTGATCTCTATGTCCCCTCAGCCAGCTCTACTGAAGACATGTGATCTCTATGTCTCCTCAGTCTACTGAAGACATGTGATCTCTCTGTCCCCTCAGTCAGCTCTACTGAAGACATGTGATCTCTCTGTCCCCCCAGTCAGCTCTACTGAAGACATGTGATCTCTCTGTCCCCTCAGCTCTACTGAAGACATGTGATCTCTCTGTCCCCTCAGCTCTACTGAAGACATGTGATCTCTCTGTCCCCTCAGCTCTACTGAAGACATGTGATCTCTATGTCCCCTCAGCTCTACTGAAGACATGTGATCTCTCTGTCCCCTCAGCTCTACTGAAGACATGTGATCTCTATGTCCCCTCAGCTCTACTGAAGACATGTGATCTCTCTGTCCCCTCAGCCAGCTCTACTGAAGACATGTGATCTCTCTGTCCCCTCAGCTCTACTGAAGACATGTGATCTCTATGTCTCCTCAGCTCTACTGAAGACATGTGATCTCTCTGTCCCCTCAGCCAGCTCTACTGAAGACATGTGATCTCTATGTCCCCTCAGCCAGCTCTACTGAAGACATGTGATCTCTATGTCTCCTCAGCTCTACTGAAGACATGTGATCTCTCTGTCCCCTCAGCCAGCTCTACTGAAGACATGTGATCTCTATGTCTCCTCAGCTCTACTGAAGACATGTGATCTCTATGTCTCCTCAGCTCTACTGAAGACATGTGATCTCTATGTCTCCTCAGCTCTACTGAAGACATGTGATCTCTATGTCTCCTCAGCTCTACTGAAGACATGTGATCTCTCTGTCCCCTCAGCCAGCTCTACTGAAGACATGTGATCTCTATGTCTCCTCAGCTCTACTGAAGACATGTGATCTCTATGTCTCCTCAGCTCTACTGAAGACATGTGATCTCTATGTCTCCTCAGCTCTACTGAAGACATGTGATCTCTCTGTCCCCTCAGCTCTACTGAAGACATGTGATCTCTCTGTCCCCTCAGCTCTACTGAAGACATGTGATCTCTATGTCTCCTCAGCTCTACTGAAGACATGTGATCTCTCTGTCCCCTCAGCCAGCTCTACTGAAGACATGTGATCTCTATGTCCCCTCAGCCAGCTCTACTGAAGACATGTGATCTCTATGTCTCCTCAGCTCTACTGAAGACATGTGATCTCTCTGTCCCCTCAGCCAGCTCTACTGAAGACATGTGATCTCTATGTCTCCTCAGCTCTACTGAAGACATGTGATCTCTATGTCTCCTCAGCTCTACTGAAGACATGTGATCTCTCTGTCCCCCCAGTCAGCTCTACTGAAGACATGTGATCTCTCTGTCCCCCCAGTCAGCTCTACTGAAGACATGTGATCTCTCTGTCCCCTCAGCTCTACTGAAGACATGTGATCTCTCTGTCCCCTCAGCTCTACTGAAGACATGTGATGTTCGTCCAGTCCCCTCAAGCTCATGTTCATCTCTTTTCAACCTCCTCTCCTGTGTTTGATGAATATTTCACAGGCCAGTAGAGACTGCTCTCATCCTGTTCTCAGACTGTGAGCTCCTCTCACCCTCATATTAATAACAGCCTCATACTGTAGCCCAGGCACAGGGACAGCAACAGACCAGCATATCGTCGTTGTCGGGTGGAAACCTCGTATCTCCAAGTTTCAAATGTGTGAGTTCTTTCGCAAAGTAAAGCCCTGCTTCGTCATACAAGGCCGTTCCACAAAAATAGTGAAAACAGCAGATCTACAAGCACACAAGTAGATCGGCTGTTTTCACTAGCTTAAATGAATCGTTTTTAAAATGATAAATGCCAAACGAACGGTTTTGGACTTACAATGTTTTCACCCGACAATGACGATATTGTTGTTGTCGGATGGAAACCTTGTATGCGGTGTGAGGTGTTGTGTGCTTGTAGATCTGCTATTTTCACTAGTTTTGTGAGACAGTCTTGTATGATGAAGCAGGGCTTTACTTTACAAAAGAAAACATACAAATTAGGAACTTGGAGACTTGGAGGTTTCTGCTCTTGTGTGTCTGTGAGTTAGAGCTCTGAAAGAATATTCTATATTCGAATATTCGTTCGAATGTTAACAATAAAAGAATATTCGAAAGTAAAAAATTGAGCTTCGAATTAATTTATATTTAATTAAAACAAATCTGCCACACTTCTCGCGAGATTCTGGGCGCATGTAACGTTAAAAGGTGGCTGGTCTCGCGAGGCAGAAGTCTCCATTCGCCGCTGCAAAAGTGGGCTGATCTACAAGTCCACAATGTGTTGCTGATCCAATACGTTGTGGGCTTGTAGATTAAGGGTGCATGTTTAGCGACACCGTCATACAGCGAAGAATAAACCTCCAGCTTAACTTTCCCTTCACACTGACTGTCGTGTCGTCCGTCTCGCAGTGCACACACAGTGCTTTCACTGCTTTGCCTCCGAGTCAAACTTGCGTTTAATCACATGTCATGTGTCATTTTTATGGCATGCATGTGCAAAAAAACAAAACACAAACACATTTGAAATATTGATTTGATGCTCATATTAACCATAGGAAGTATTAAGTTTGTTTTTATTTTCACATGCATGCCATTAATTCCATAGGGATAGATCACACTTGACATTTATGACATCATCAACTTGCGACGGGCATTTCCCCTATTGAGTGAAAGATTAGCTATTTCTAGAAGAAATAAAAAAAATGGAGGTGTTTTTAATTGTACATTGTAGTTATAGAGGACAATTATAATGTATTAAGGCATATTTGTCGTATTAGTCAGGGATCACTTTAACATTCTCTGCACGTCCCTGACCAACGCGGACCTGCACGACCACCAGTAAAGCGATAGAAGCAACTGTCTAGAATAAACAGCTTCAGGTTTGGGGGGTCGCGAACGTCGCCTAATACAGGTCTATTGATATGCAAATAGGCTTGTTTCTTTGTTAACGCACGACCCAAGAAAACGACAACAATGGCTGTATTGGTGAATATAACATGTAAAAAAGAAAAAAACTCCGAAGCTCCGAATTGCGAATGCTTCGAATTTCTACACTTATTAGAATATTCGAATTTATTCGAATCAACGGTGGATTTTAGACCGAATATTCGAATGCCATTTTTGGCAAATTTTGACAGGCCTACTGTGAGTTGGTTAAAAAACAAGAAATAACACAGTCCTTTGCGCCTTGTGGACTAGCCTTGCTGAGGTGGTGACATCACAAGAACGCTGAGGAGAAAGTCACGCAAAGTGAAAAAATCTAACCTCGGTTCGAAGTGAAGCGGTGAATTTTCATTCTATGTGTTCTAGAGCTATGAAATCTGTGTTCTAGATCTATACTTTCTATGTGCTTCAGTGCTATGTTTTTATGGATTCTGAATGAATGAATGGTTTTATCTGGAGGGCCAAATTGTCATGTGAAGCTTGACCAATCCTCAATCCTGGACGCACGATAAACACAAAGCCACTCCTTGGAAGCGGCTTTCACCGCTTCAAAAATACACCTGTGCGAACGGTATCAAACTCGACTCGCGTGCATACTGTATCTCCTTGTATGGGCAGCTCTGTCCGTGACGTCAGTTATCTCCATATAGGGAGTTCCGTGCTCATACACACACAGCCAGACGTAGGAGCGATTGGCACCGGAGATTTGGGAGTTAGCTGGATTCTGTTCGACTGCAGAGATTAACCCTCGCATCCCTGTTCTGGTCGTCATACTAGGGCTGTCAAAATTAGGATGCTGCAGATGTTCTATCAGTCAGGCAAGGATATTCAATCATTAAACAAACACCATCCCAATCGCAGCCACTGGAGGGCGTCTTTTATTTGTTGACAAAATTGTCAATATATTTCGTTTTAGTCGTCATAGCTGTGAAAAAAGGTAGTCGACCAAGGTTGATTTAGTGACGTGAACCCCATTAGGGGATGTGATGAGGAGATCGGCTCCCATATTTTTGCAGGTGACTCCCAGTGATAGATGGGTACAGTATTTAGGACCACATGGGACCACCACGACTGTCCCTCAGCCCAGGATCAGACTCAGGACGGTGATCTGAGGCATGCCCAGGTCGGCTCCCCTCCGGAGGCCCAGGTACAGCACCGTGGGGAGGAAGACCCACCGGACCACCACCTGACCGCACCGGAACACCTGCTTCAGACACCGTCTGCTCTCTGGGCTCAGCTGGACCATGATGACCTTTATCTGACCTCTGACCCTCAAACTGTGTTCAGTACGTGAGGCTGTGTCCACTTGGAACAATATGCAGTGGACAATATGCAGTGTCCAGTTATCCAGTTAGAACAATATGCAGTGTCCAGTTGTCTAGTTAGAACAATAGGCAGTGTCCAGTTGAGGTTGTGAAGCAATGCAGTGGATAGATTCTCCCCAAGCAGTCAGTCTGTCTGTCTGTCTGTCTGTCTGTCTGTCTGTCTGTCTGTCTGTCTGTCTGTCTGTCTGTCTGTCTGTCTGTCTGTCTGTCTGTCTGTCTGTCTGTCTGTCTGTCTGTCTGTCTGTCTGTCTGTCTGTATACAGAGCAACACTAGACACCATCAGGTCACCTTCGGTTACTGTTGATAAAACACTCTCCCTCTTCTCGTCACCTCCGATCAAGACTCTTAAATAGTGTTGTTCCATGTGTCGTAAGAGACGATGAGGTCAGAGTGATGTCATCCCTCTGTTAGTCTTGCGTAGCCAGACAACTATTCCATAATCTCCGAATGCTATATGGAGTCTGCAACGGCAGCTCCTGAACGCGAGTATCGGAAGTAGCCACTGCTGCACTGAACTGTTAGTCCCACTGGAAACATAACAGAAGCACACTCGCACAGACAAAGTCATTCGAGCGGCCTATTCTTGTTATGGGTGTATAATTTAAGCAAACGTTTGAAAACATCATGGAGGTAAAACCAATAACACCAGAGAAAGACGAAATAACACCCCCAGAAATATTGAAAGGAGACATAACGCTTCCAGTAGGACATGTTATTGCTACTGCACCAAGGGAGCGGTTGCGTCACATCCGCTCTATCTCGCACTCGTCGTTTCTATTTCCGTGCCCCAGACTGTTGACGGGAGCATTTCCCAAATCGCGGAGTCAACAGTCTGGCCACGCGAGACTATCCCTCTGTTAACGTGCACGATCCCTGTGTATCTGTCCACGCACATCTCACCAACCATTCACTCATATCTTAATGGACATACCGGTATATGGAGATCTCCGTGTCAGTTCCATCTCCCTTTCATCCTGCCCATACTGTATATGGAGATCCCTGATGTCATCAATATTAAGGCCATATCTTGGAATACCCATATATGGACATACTGTGTCATTCTCATGGTCTAACATACTCTGTCAGTCTCATGTGGTCTATGATGTCAGACATCAAATCCATATCTGGGCAAAGTTTATTTTCAATTAGAGTCAATGGAAAAAAATCACAAATAAATGTATATAAATACTAATAAATAGTACATGGCCAACAGAAAAATGTATATAATATATATATTTGATGTTTTAGATTTTATATTATTGTGGATATATAACTGTATAATATGCTATATTTTTGAATAGCCAAAGTATAAAAGAATGCTTTTTAGCTCAAATCTAAAAGGACAATTTCCTGGTCTTAATGGGTGAATTAATTCAAAAGTACCGGAAGGATTTCGGAGTGCTGGCCATTAATATTTTCTTATTGTCAGGCTGAATAATTAAATACATGCATTTCCTTTTGGCAAAAGTAGAATGTTTGCTACGTATTGACAGAAACCACCAACGTGGTAACAGCGGCTCGCTGATGCTTAATGAAGAAATGTGCACTTAATTCCTCCAGCTTGCATTTTCATTTTGTGCGAGTGCAGCTCTTTGCACTTTGGTGATTTATCTCAATCAGAGGCCATCACCATGCTGGCTTGTTTGTGGTGGGCGTTTTTGTCAAAATTCTGTTTTTGCCAAGGACATACAAATGAGTGGACAATAATTGCGACCAAAGGTCTCAGTTTAGTAGGCCTATATGAAATGGCACATCATGTCTCAGTCTGTCTGTCTGTCTGTCTGTCTGTCTGTCTGGACGTGTACACTTTTTTACGGTCTATGGGTTTGCCGCTCTGACATCATGCTCTGACTTCACTGTGATGTCAGGGGAACCACACTAACAGAATCCCTTTTATGCCCATTTATGGAGTTCCCTGATGTCATCAATATTAACTAAGCCCATATCTAACAGGACTTCATGTGGGAATGCCCATATATGGAGGCCACATCGGCCACATACCACACTAACAGAATCCATATGGCCAAGACAGATGGTCAAGACAGCCCATGTCTGTGTGGCTGGTTCTACAGACAGGGATATCCATGTATGGGCATAAAAGGGATGTTATGTATGATGTCAGATGTCATAGACGTCATAGGACTTTCACATATAACGAACAACTGAGTAAGCATGTTTGGGCTCTCACAGCATATCTCCATATACAGTACATGGATCTCCATATATGGGTACCAGGGGTATCCATATATGGGTAACCGGTCCGATATACATCACTGGCCAGATGGCCAAGACATGGCCCTTTAGGGCGAGGTCGCTTGTCGCCCTGAGGCGTCTTACCAATATATGTGTCCCAGCACGGCTGACGGCTAGTCATTGCATTTTCTTCATGTCATTTAAAAGCTGGGAATCATAGCTACAAAATGATATATTGGTTGTGGAGATTGACCCAACAGTTTTGAAGATATGGCTTATAGAATGATGCCATGCTGAAATACTACTTTTGAGATATTAAAGTTCTAAAGTTCTATTTCTAACCTGCAATGACCTGCATGATCTCTCACATTAATTAAAAAAAGTCTTATTTACATGCAGAGTTAAGCTCTGGCGTTTAAGTGAAATGTAGCCTGATATTTATGAAATGCTTTTGTGGCTTTATCACATTTTAGTGAAAAAAATAATAATAATAATAATAATTTCTGCTGTGGTCTAAAGTAGTGGCTTCCGAAATGACTGCCCCTGTGTCACACTCAGTCACATTATTACCTAACCCTAATATACAGTGTAAAACAGTGGTCAATGGACCTTTGGAGTTTGGGTTCCTTAATCCCCCCCCCGATCATTTAGCCAGGGACCCCCTGGGAAACCTCTCAAGGATGACCCCTGGGGACCCCCCCGGATCCCACTTTGTTCTAATAAGCAGTTTGAACATGGGGTTTGGATGCAGGTGGCTGGGGGTGAGACAGAGGAAGCAGTTTGAACATGTGTTTGGATGCAGGTGGCTGGGGGTGAGACAGAGGATGAAGCTAGAGAACAGAAGCACATGGAAACAGAACCCTAATGGGAATTTAGACAAACGTGGAAGAAGTCAAAGTATAAAAATAATTAACTCCTAGTGGTCTTCTGAAAAACCTGTTTCTTTGTCTGTGGTGCTCATGTTTTTAAGGACCCTTTATTTCTTTATTTATTCTTTATTTATAGTACATTGTAAGCTGTTGTAAATGTCCCTAGAATGACCCTAGAATTATGTATGTAATGTATTTGACCACCGGACCTCCATCTCAAAATATCTGAGATTTTTGGCACTCGCTGCCGTGCTATGAGCTTGTAGATCTGCTATTTCTTGATTAGCCAAAGTATAAAAAAAATAATGGTTAAAGTGGACTTAGTGAGTTTTAAACAACAGTGTTGTGGTGTTTGCTATGATTAAAGCGTCATCAGACTCTAGACTGTGGCGACGGCGGGTCCAATCACTTCCCCGTCGAACACGGAACCCTTTCTTTGTTTGTTTCTCCCTCCCTGTGGATGACTGGATGTACAACAAAAGAAAAGGACACAACAGCTCATCAGAAGGAGACAGTAGTAATCTGCAGGAGAGCTGCCTGCGTCTCCACGGACAAAACAACCCAGAAAACAGCCTCCGTCTGCAGGTGGTATCTGTGCCAGTAGACGGTCTCTGTGGAGCTCTGGTGGAACTGTTGTTGGCTTAATGCAGTCTCATTTATATTGTAAACGTCTCTATTGGAACCCTTAAAGTGTAGGCCTGTAAAACTAATTGTTGTTGTCAGGCAGAAACCTTGTAATCTACATTACCTTATTTCAACTTTTTATGTTGTTTTTGTAAATTAATTAGCCTGCCTACTTTATCGTGCAAGTACACTTTATCGTACACGTTGCATGACAACGACAATGTAATCCTGGGCGCTACACTGCCTCTGACAACCTGGGGAGAGCAACAGACTTTTACAAGAGAATCTCTAAAAGAGAATCAATCTCTAAAAGAGAATACCAGCACTCACAGAAACTGTCATTAAAGACCTTTTATGCAAATGCAATTTGTTCTGTCTGGGGAGGCCGGAATGTTCTTTCCTGCAAATTGGAGTGTTGGTAATAATTGTCTTATCAAGTTTTATGGTTGGGCTTTAGTGCCACGACAACAGGGGGAACTGGCTTCGCAGCTACGACTCACTGAAGCCCCCCTGGAACCACAAAGAATGATTGAAGCCTCAGAAGCCTGGTGGTTCAATCTGGTATTGCAGGACTTCCGCATTTGGGACGTGGTGTGCTTCTATGGCAGTGGATGGCTCAAACATTTTAGTCTCAGGTCACCCCTGTATAAATAACGTTTTTATCCACGGCTCCCCGGAATGACATTGTTACTTTATAGCACTTTATAACATATTAACGGACGGACGTAAATATAAATCTTTCCCCCTAAGATACAGAAAACCTGAGGGAATATCCGTTTTCATGAGGACATATTGAAAATAATGTGTTATACTTGGCGTTTAACCACTTGAATCCCAGCATCCCTATTCTGGGGGGAAACATTCACCAAAAATAGCTGATCTACAAGCTCACAACACGCACAATTATCGTATTTACAATCTGATCCATTTTCAGCCCATTGCCCAGAAAATGGGGACTCAACAAAAGACATGGCAAGAAAGAGACACTGGTGTCTACATATTGACAAGAAAGAGACACTGGTGTCTACATATTGACAAGACAGAGACAGAGGAGAACGTGCTACAGTCAGCTGGGGTATTAAGGCCACTGTGGCCTCAGGTCATGCCATTGGTTTGAGGGGCACAAGGCCAAACTGAGGGGCAACAGCGGCCATGGCCTTCATGGCCTCCCTGACATTCCTGCCCTGTGTACAGGGTATAAAGCTTTTCGAACAAATAGCATTATTTCTTCTCAAAATGCATTTGTAGGTAGCAGCTCTGTTTCATACTGTATGTGCAGTAGGTCTAGATGTCAATCCATGGTGTGTAGTCCTTAGGGGTGGTTGTGTTTCTAGCCTTCTTTTGTCACAACAGTTCACAAATCTTGCTGCTGTTTTTGTTGTTAGATCCAGAACCTGACCTTTCTTTTGACGTGCGTGTCCTTTGTGTTGTTGGCTCTTTACCGGTTTACAATAAAACCACACGTTGAGAAGAAACAGCTGTGAAAAATAGATTATCAGCGTCTCCAACCTTTTGGTCTGCCGTCGTTCTATTGAAGTGGAAAAGAGCACCGTATTATGCAAGGTCACACTAAATTAGTTCAGTTTGCTGAATACTGTCTAACTGCTCTCTCTACAGAGAATAATGTGGAGTTGGAAGCCCAGTGTGGATGTGTTTGGTTTGCCAGTGTACCTTCTGTCAGAGCTGCTAGTGTCCTATAGAGCAGGGGTTTTCAAAGTGGGTGACGGGGCACCCTGGGGTGCCGCGACGGCAGTCCAGGAGTGCCGCGAGATCATTTGATAATATTTGGAATCTATTTGAAAAAATATTTAGTATAATTGTAAACTAAGTACAAAGTTATTTTCAGTCAGTTCTAACCAAAATGGCTGTTATCTCAACGTTTTCCTCGCAACATAATCACTAGAATATCGTCACTGTCAGGCAGAAACCTCGTATCTCAAAGTTTCAAATGTGTACGTCTTTTGGTAAAGCAAAGCCCTGCTTCATCATACAAGACTGTCGCACAAAACTAGTGAAAACAGCAGATCACACAGCCGAGCACACTTGTGTGCTTGTAGATCTGCTGTTTTCACTAGTTTAGTACATTTTATAGATGATAAATACAAAACGAACGGTTTTGGACATACAAGGTTTCCACCCGACAACGACGATATGCTATAAATATAAGGTGCTGGGAGTGAATATTATAATGTAGGGTGCCTCGGATTAAAACAATATTTATGGGGTGCCCTGAGACAAAACAGTTTGGGAACCCCTGTCCTATAGAATGTGTCAGTGTTTTTTCTCCAAGCGAGCACATTTACTCTGGAGTGTTAAACAGCTCAGGACTAAAACCATTCGCCGCTGTTGACCAGAGCTGATGCTGTGAAAATGTGCCAGCAAACACAATAAGTACTTTTTCCCCCACTGACGAAAACTAAATAAAAACGAAGCTATAATGACTAAATATATTCAATATTTCATCAACAAATGAAAACTAGGCCAAAATGTTAGGGAGGGACTGGTGGAGAAGAGATCCAGTATACTCATTTTATGTTTGGTTGTGCTTGGGTGTTACGCTCTGAAAATAGCAGATATACAGCTATTTTCAGCATGCAACCATGTGTAAAATCAGGGCCTGCCAGGTGCACTAGAGCAGAGATACAAACTTCTGAACCAGTGGGCCACATTACAAAAATGTCAAGGGGCGCGGGCCAGTTGATAACTGGCCCTCGCGGTGCGAGGCGTCGTGTGCTTGTAAATCGGCTGTTTTCACTAGTTTAAATACATTTTTAAATGGTTTTGGACATACAAGGTTTCCATCCGACAATGACCAAATATAACTCATGTAATTGGCCCACTGGCTTGTCACTTCTTTGAGTAGCAGCAGCAGCGCTATAGAGAGAGATCTCTCTCTATAGCGCGCAATGAGGGCCTCTGCAACTCTTTTTCCCGGGCTGAATCAGGGGCCCAGCATGTCCCTGGTCTGTGTGGTCGTCAACCATGTTGTTTCATGGACGATAAATCCACCGCCTGGTCGTCAACGTTGTTATTTCATAATCAATAAATCCATGCACAGAGAGAGAGGGAGAGAGAGAGAGAGAGAGAACTCATTATGCCTCTCTCTCAATCACTTTGCTTTATCTCTCAATCATCCTCGCTCGCCCTCAGAGCCTCTAAATCAGTGTGTGGTCACTCAGTGCCAGTGCTGCCCCGCGCCCACGCACTGCCCTGGAAAGGTGGCACCATGCCAGGCAGCCAGACATGTGCTGCTGCTGCTGCTGCCTGGGAGAAGAGCTTTTAAAACATCGTCGTTATCAGGGTGGAAACCTTGTATGTCCAAAACCTGCCCTTGTTTAGTTAGCGACTTAAAGCTGTACTGTGGAAGCTGCTCAACTAGTGGTCAGTAGCAGTATTGCTTTTTTCGGCCGTTTTTCGCCCGGATTCGCCACGACCACCTCCGCCTCGCCGATACGCGTCCGTAGAGCCGTCTCCCGTCATTTTTAGACCAGGATTGAGGGAGTAGCAGGCAAGATTCCTTCACCAATGTAAACACAGTTGCTGAGGGAAGCTACTTCCTGAAGAGACCGGTGGTGTATGATCTGCGCTGTGATTGGCCAGTAGTGTATCATGTGGGAGATGACATCATTTTGCCGGGGAATACAGCCCCTGTCAAGGCTATGTAGAAAACATATAAAGAAAAGGCTTTGGGGGCTGAAATTAACGGAGTGGGTGTTCTAAAACTTTAGCGATTTAATAGTTAGGACAATTTTAAGATTTGTTTTATTAAAAAAGTTACATAGTATAACTTTAAAGTAGTGAAAATAGCTGATCTACAAGCACACAAGTTACAACGCCTGGCATGTGCTTGTAGATCGGCTATTTTCACTACTTTTGTGAGACGCTTTTGTGTGATGAAGTATGGCCTTCATTTAGGGGAAAAAGCAGACACATTTGAAACTTGGAGATACGAGGATTCTGCCTGACAGTGAGGCGATTTACTACAAGTAAGAGTAAAAGGCTTGTATTCCAAATTGTACTTGAGTAAAAGTACAAAAGTGTTGGCGTCAAAATATACCTACAGTACCTGAGTAATCATTCGCCTTTTCTTGAAAATAGCCGTGCCACTATATATATAATAGACTATAGCTTGTGAGCTTGTAGATCTTCGAATGAAAAATCCGCTCAGCTTCAGTGGTTTTGTAATAACAATCTGAATCTACAAAGTAACTAAAACTGTCAAATACTTGTAGTGGAGTAAAGACAACAAGATTGTCTGCTGATTCAAGCTATAATATGTCAATGTTTTGCTATTGCACTACTATTGTATCCTATTCCCTATGGGGGGGTTTTGCTATTGCACTACTATTGTATCCTATTCCCTATGGGGGGGTTTTGCTATTGCACTACTATTGTATCCTATTCCCTATGGGGGGGGGTTTTGCTGGAAGGTCCCTGATTGAATGCTTGTACATCATTCAGGGAACATCTCCGAGCGTGGAGCCCTTTAACGGCAAATCTAACTGTATTCCATTTGTTGCAATAAATCAGGGGTGCTCACACTTTTTTGACGCAAGATCAACTTTTAAAATGACTAGCTCAACATGATCTACGCATCCACAATGTTTAGCTGAGGGCCTGGGGGGGGGGGGGGGGGGGGGGGAGCTTTGGAATAACAGCACTGGCGTTACATTTTAGACAAACACACTTAAGGCATGTTTTCACTACAGTTCCGGAATTTTTCCTGCAAAATAATTAGCATAATCATTTTCAACTTGCCGGGAGTTTTGTTTTTTGGGTGTTTTCACATGAGCAAAAATGCTGGCATCGCCATAAAATACATCGTTTTCACTACTAAACCGTCACGGAATGAAAATCCGTGTTGCCAGACTTTGCGAGAGAAATAAGCAACCAGGTGTACGAAAATAAGCCCCAAAAAGTGATATTATCTAGGCCACAAAAGCAATTTAAAACTATAAGCATCGCCACATCAGCTACTTGACAATTACCGATCTAAAAGATCACAACAAATAAAAAGCAGCCAGAAACGATCAATACATACAAGCAACTTTACGGAAATCAAGACCATAGTCGCTTATAATTAGCAAACATGGCAACCAGTGCTTAACACACCGTCTGCGTCTGGACGCTTGATCGCTTGCTAAAGCAGCAGCGAGTCACGTCTGTTCGTCTCTCCTTTTCTCTCTCACCAATGGATTTAACAAGTTACGCTCTTTGAGTTGGTAGCTTCCAACTTTCATCACAGCATAGGCCAAATGAGCGCATTGTGTCTCACTCAGACAAAAAATAGGCTATAGCACCGTAAAAAAAGTTGGTAAAGATTCCAGCTTTTATCACATTACGAGCGCATCGCGCTCCTGTCTCCAGAGCGGACTTGTATCAAAACCCACACAGCTTAATTACAAATAGGCTATAGAATAATTTTGAACCATGCATTGATCTAGCATTAAGCTTGCATTTCTCGAGTCTGTCTTCTGTGTTTGGCTGGCTTACATAACATTCGAATGCAATATGGATTCTGAAGCTTTCAATCCCAATTACAATGCTTTAACTGTTAATATTGGCTCCTTGCGTGCACCTGCTTGTCCGAAAAAAGTAAAAATCACGGTATGCCGTTTTCACTGTGGGGATATTTCTATTCTGCCGGGACTTTAGGCAAAAATTACTAGGTATTTTCCCGTCACGTTTGGGACACCAAAACTCACGGAAGACAAAATAAGTGGCCTTTTTCACATGGCGTGAATTTCAAAATTGCCGTCATTTTGGAAAAAACTTCCAGAAGTTTGACTCAGTGAAAACGGGGCTTTACTGTAAGGGGGAAATACTGGGGGAAATGGCTTCATCCCATTCTGTAAGGAAGTGGTAGGTTTTGGGGTTCTTTGTAATGCTACTGACTCTTGAACATAGTTTGTCTACTTTAGAAGCCATGAAGGGAGCTGACAGGCCCTTCTTGATGTCATATTTACATATTCTTTTTATATTTTAATTATATGTTTTTAGAGGCATGTCATGTGGTCTACCTGCACACCCTTGGTGATCTACTGGTAGATCACCATCTACATTTTGGGCACTCCTGCAATAAATGGTTAAATCTACTTTGACGTGAGTGTTCCTGACTACATTTAGAGAAGTACCCTATACTAGGGTAATAACGAGAAAGTCCACAAGTCGACTCAGTCAACTTCATTACACAAGTCGACTCCCACAAGAGAAAGTCGAAGTTGAAAAAATGTTTATACTTTCTATTGTGAAAATAGCAGATCTACATGCTCACAACGCCTCGCGGTGCGAGGCGTTGTGAGCATGTAGATCTGCTATTTTCACAATTTCTGCCTCTATATATTTGACAATTTGGACAATGTTTAATTTGTCATTTTAGAGGTATTAAAAAGTCCTTAAATTGGCACTTTAGAAATGTGAAGATGCCCTCTATAGGTTGGTTTGTTTACAGTTGAGTGAGAATTAGAAAACAATGTTGCACATTAACTTAATCATCTGGGGACCCCCCCACAATAATTGATGACGTGATGTGATGACGTCATCAAACGATAAAGTCGACTTCAACTCTACTTTTTACTGAGTCGAGTCGACTTGCAAAAATCACAAGTCGTTAATGCCCTGGCACCCTACTGTTTCCACCCCAGCAGCCAGCCAGGCAGCTCTGTATTAACACCAGTTAAGTGATCATCATCATCATGCTTAGCTCTTCCTTCCACATCTGAGTCAATATGAAGAGAAGACAAACGACCGGGAGCTTAAATCAACAGGACAGGAGAGGAGGGAGGTCAATAGTGCCTTCACAGTAAAAGCTGTGGAAATAACACAGAGGCTGCAGATAGTCTGTCATCTACTCTGAGCCACCCCACTCTTAACTGGTGAGTAGCGGTGAGGCGAGTCTAATAGGGAAGGTTAAGCATTGGCTCTGGGGCATATGCAAAGTAGAACCGAGGGGATCTGCATCGCTTCCTCGTGCGTCACACAGACGCCAATAAAGCTCTGTTGAATTGAATTGATAAGTCCCGGAAAAGACACGATGTGTCAAATATCGACACAGTGTGTAAAATATTAAAGTCAGTGTAGAAGTAAAATGTAATTAAGAATAACTGAAGGACATTGCTTCTGTTTCTCTTGTGCCCGTTGGGTCTCAAAGTGGGGTTCGCAGACCCCCAGGGGTCCTTGAGGGAGTTCCAGGGGGTCCCCAGCTCCGAATAAACATTGATTTTACAATAAGAGATAGAAATGCCATTAAATTGGGGTACGTAGTCTTATGCGAGTCAATTTGGGGGTCCTTGACATGACAAAGTTTGAGACCGGCTGTATTAGCCCATCTAGACCTGGAAAGCATGGTGTCACTTTAGATTTGAACCACGTTTGTTTCATACTTTAACTATTCAAAAATAGTAGATCTACAAGCTCATAGGTGCCGCGCTTTGAGCTTTTACAAGTAGATCTGCTATTTTCGAAAGATCGTGAAAATGATGCAAATCTTATATTTTGAAAGGGAGGGTGCTCATGTGCGTCTGGCTGTGACACCCTTTCTACTTTATTTTCCTTTCGAGTTGTTTTTTCTTCGCACTGACTTTTTTGACACTGCACTACTGGTCGTGTAAGTAGTTGTGGGTATTTGAAGCGGTGAAAGCCGCTTCCAATGAGAGGCTTTGTGTGTCCCACGACCATATATGGTCATTTCAGTCCAGAATGAACAGGTTTTTTCAAAAACAAAATGTGTGTTTCATGTCCATATATGGTCATCCCAGTCCAGAATGAACAGGTTTTATCAAAAACAAAATGTCTGTCACCTCATGTCCATATATGGTAATTCCAGTCCAGAAGGAACAGGTTTTATCTGTCCCGTACGTCCAGAATATGTGTGTAGTGTCCGTCCCGGTCTGATGATTGGATACTTTGAGGATTTGTCAAGCTTCACAATTCGGCCCTCCAGATAAAATCATTCATTCATTCAGAATATAAAGAATGTACAGATCACAGAGTTCATAACTCTAGAACACATAGAATAAAAGTTCACCGCTTCACTTCGAACCGAGGTTTGATTTTTTTGCTTGTGTTTGACATGACAGTGAGATACTATGTCAGTGGTTCTCAAACCTTTTCATGTGAAGGACCCCCAAACTGATATTTATTTGGCCACGGACCCCCATCTTGTGCTTTTGAACAGGGTGACCTGATTAAAGTGCAAGCTATGCAGAAAGAGATAAAACGCATAGCTACTGAATGTAAACACAACTACAAACTTAAGATTGAAAAACAAATGAAGGATTCCAATGTAAGACAAGCATGGAAGGGGCTGTACACAATGGTTGGAATAAAGGAAAAGAAAGATGTCATTAACACTAGTGATGATCAGTCTTTTGCCAATGAATTAAATACCTTTTATGGCAGATTTGATACCTCTGATTTTTCAACCGAACGTAATTTGTTAAAGGACCAATTTGGCAGTGGTCAATCACTTATTATAACAGAGGAGGAGGTGTGTAGAACACTCAAAGGAATTAACCCACGCAAAGCACCGGGTCCCGATGGGATAAGGGGTTATGTGCTCAAGGAGTGTAGGGAACAGCTCAGCCCTGTACTGAGACACATGTTCCAGTTATCTATAGATACACATTATATTCCAAAAGCATGGAAGACCTCGCTCATAGTCCCAGTGCCGAAAATGTCCAATCCCAAAGTCCTTAATGACTATCGGCCTATTGCCTTGACATCACTAATTATGAAATCTTTGGAGCGCATTGTTTTAAATAACCTTCTTAGTAATGTGCAACATGAAATGGACCCGTTACAGTTTGCATATAGAAAGGGGAGGGGTACTGATGACGCTCTTCTTGTGATGCTTAATAAGACCTACTGTCACCTAGATAAACCTGAAAAGAAACGATATGCTCGTGTACTCTTTGTAGACTTCTCGTCGGCATTTAACACTATGAGACCTCACATACTGATGAGGAAACTGTATGATATGGGTGTTAACACCAATATCATCAGATGGGTGGAGTCCTTCCTGACTGATCGGGTACAACATGTCAGGGTGAATAAAGCAATATCTCTCCCTATTAGCCTTATTCACGGCCCGCCCACCTACTTCCGTTTCTCAGTTTTCCCCGGGTGCTGACTTCAATTTAGAAGGGGAAACTATACTGGACTTAAAGCCAACAAATCATTATTTCTAACAGTAAAGTAAATTATAGTGCTTTGTGCCGTTTAGTATCTTGTGTTCTTGATCATGCTAGCCGTATTTTATACTTTACTATTCGGAAATTGCATTAAATTTGCGATTTCTGTGCTAACTCCATAGGCTATGGTAGGATTTACCCCTTCAAAACGGGACTTCAGCACCCGGGGGATGCTGAGTGGGCGGGTCGTGAATAGGGCTAATTACGACCAACACGGGGGCCCCGCAAGGGAGCGTGATTTCACCGGTATTGTTCACTCTGTACACAAGCGACTGTAGGAGCGACTCTGATAACACCTGTATTGTTAAATTTGCCGACGACACAGCCATTGTTGGTTTGATCGAGGATGACGAGATAGGCTATCGAAGAACAGTGGACGAGTTTTCTGGTTGGTGTAAGAATAATTTCCTTCAGTTGAATATTAAAAAAACTAAGGAGGTTATATTTGATTTCCGGACCAGTTGTGATGCTGCACACCAGAAAATAGTCATTGATGGGGATGAGGTCGAGACTGTTGATGAATATAAGTACTTGGGTACAACGATTGATTCAAAGCTGACATGGAATTCGAACACCGATGCCATCTATAAGAAAGGCCAGCAGAGGCTGCATTTTATGCGCAGACTGAGAAAGTATAATGTGGATAAGAGTTTAATGTTACTTTTCCATCGCTCCTTTGTGGAAAGTGCATTAACGTTTTGTTTTATTGCCTGGTATGGCTCCTTATCGTTGGTCAACAAGAACAGGCTCCATAAAATCATAAATGTATCCAGCAAGATAGCTGGGGTACGGCTGGAGAGTATGACCTCTATGTATGAGACCCGTGTGCTCAGGAAGGGCAAAGCCATTTCTAGGGATAGAACACACCCATTATACAGTCAATATGACCTTATGCACTCAGGACGACGGTACACAGTACCTGCGTTGAAGGCGAGGGCCTCTAGGACATTTGTCCCCACTAGTATAGGGCTTCTGAACAAACAAGCCCCAGCTCAGTTCCGTGCATAAGGTGTTATGACTGGTAGCCTGTTTTGTATCATGTTGTTAGTGAACTGTGAGTTTGTCTTGTTATTCATGTATTGTGGTGTGTACCATGTTGTCAGTGAATTATGAGTTTTGTCTTGTCATTCATGTATCGTGTATTATGTGTTGTGATTTTGTGTCCTGATGACTGCTTGGTGCAAAAAGAATTTCCGCAAGGACAAATAAAGCATCTATCTATCTATCTATCTCAAAATATTTAGTTCCAGGGACCACCCAGAAGCAAAATTTGAGTTACAAACGTTCGCTTTGAAAATACATAATAAATTAAAAAATCACACCCGTGTGAAGTGGAGCTGTGTGTGTGTGTGTGTGTGTGTGTGTGTGTGTGTGTGTGTGTGTGTGTGTGTGTGTGTGTGTGTGTGTGTGTGTGTGTGTGTGTGTGTGTGGATCATGTGTACCGATTTTTGTGACATTTGAAGAAAATATGTAGGAAAAGGAGCAAAAAGTGTGTTTTGGAGAAAATTCAAGATGGCGGAAAATCTATCATGGCGCAAATGGGCGTGGCCTATATGGGGAGATGCGTCATGACCCAAGGAATCCAGGGAAAAAATATTATGGCGTTATGGCGCCACCATGCGGCCAAATGACACAATTATTTTTTATTTAATCCTTGAAATCATTATGAACCTCCTCTCCAAGTCTTGAAACTCTAGCCCCTATGGTTTGCGAGAGACAAATAATTGAATGTGAGTTTTTGCGATTCCCATTATAAGTCAATGGGGAAAATTAATTCACTAATAAATTAATATCAATTAAACTATAGAACCTTTCTCTTAGAAAAGTAATAGCCCACGATTCCCGAGTAAGCCGTTCGATTTGACATATGGCGCGAGTGTGTGGTGGCAAAACTGTGGGACTAGTGGCGTGCCGAAGTTTAGGAAGTTCAGGCTACATACAGACACACACACAGACAGACAGACAGACACACAGACAGACAGACCCACACGGCCACGTATAGGGAGCCTGTGCTTCACACAGCTCCAAAAATCACACCCGTGTGAAGTGGAGCTGTGTGTGTGTGTGTGTGTGTGTGTGTGTGTGTGTGTGTGTGTGTGTGTGTGTGTGTGTGTGTGTGCGTGTGTGTGTGTGTGTGTGTGTGTAGATCATGTGTACCGATTTTTGTGACATTTGAAGAAAATATGTAGGAAAAGGAGCAAAAAGTGTGTTTTGGAGAAAATTCAAGATGGCGGAAAATCTATCCTGGCGCAAATGGGCGTGGCCTATATGGGGAGATGCGCCTTGACCCAAGGAATCCAGGGAAAAAAGAATTTTAATTTTCCGATCTACGGTTCAAGAGTTACGGGGCAAAACGTAAAGTGGGCCGTTATAGCGCCACCATGAGGCCGAGTGATGTAATTATTTTTTGATTCATTCTTAAAATCATTATCAATCTCCTCTCCGAGGTTTGAAACTGTAGCTCCTATGGTTTACGAGAGAAAAATACTTGAAAGTGATTTCTTGCATTGTCCCATTATAAGTCAATGGGGACAATTAAGCGTCGTTTTTTGCCGATTACGTCGGCATGGTAAGGCGGATCGGAACGAAAGGTAATAGAACACCATTCCCGGCCGAGCCGCACATTTTGATGTATATATTGCGCGAGTGGCGTAAATGGTGCGGCACTAGTTACGCGCCGAAGTCAGGCTACATACACACAGACAGACACACAGACAGACACACACACAGACCCACACAGCCACGTATAGGGAGCTGCACACAGCTCCAAAAATATATAGAAAATAATATATTCAAAGATTTGCACACAATTTCACGACTTTTTCAAAAATAGCGCTGTGAACTTGTATATCTGCTATTTTTCACTGGTTAAAGCATTCAATAATTCTAGGCCTAAATGGGTTTGGAATATGTTTTTACTAAATAGGTTTACGTCATAGTTTTAGTCGACAAAATCAACACTGTGTGGAACTCCATATTTGTAAGACTGACATCATATTTGATGACGTGGTGATTTTGATCAGCTTGACTTATAGACTGATACTACAGAGTGGTGGGCTTTAGTCTTACTGAAGAGGATACCAGGAGAGGATTGTAAACACAATACCACAGTATCATCGTATCATAAACATCCCAGAAGTGGTTGAAGGTCACACCAGCGCCACTACCGATACTGTAAAACTGCCAGTTAAACACGTTTCATTTTCAAGTGTTTCACATTTTCACGTTCGTTCTCAGCGTGTAGAAATGTGGTCTTCCAACAGTCTCCTGTCTGAAGAGAACTTCCTGTGTTCCATCTGTCTGGACGTGTTCACAGATCCAATCACCACTCCATGTGGACACAACTACTGCAGAACCTGCATCACACATTACTGGGACTCTAAGGGTGTGTGTGAGTGTCCGCTCTGTAAGGAAACCTTCAGTAAGGGACAGACATTCTCTGTCAATAGAGTTGTGTCTGAGATGGCCGATCAGTGCAGGAGGCAGAGGTTGAAAGAGGAATCTGAACGAAAGACAGAGGCTGAAGTTCAGCAGATGATCCAGGAGAGACAAGTGAAGATCCAGGAGGTCAAACACTCAGTGGAGCTCAGCAGGAAAGATGCAGACAGAGTGATGGCAGAGAGCGGGCAGGTCTTCACTGCTCTGATCAGCTGTATTGAGAGAAGCCAGGCTGAGGTTATTGGTGTGATTGAAGAGAAGCAGAAAACAACAGAGAAACAGGCTGAAGGCTTCATCAAAGAGCTGCAACAGGAAATCACTCAGTTAGAGAAGAGAAGCTCTGAGCTGAAGCAGCTCTCACACACTGAAGACCACCTCCACCTCCTCCAGAACTTCACATCCATCAACACCCCTCCACCCACCAAGGACTGGACAAAGGTCAAAGTCCACCAGCCTTCATATGTGGGGACTGTGAGGACAGCTGTGGCTCAGGTGGAGAAGACACTCAGTCAAGAGATGGAGAAGCTGTGTGATGAAGCTGATCTGAGGAGGATGCAGACGTATTCAGTGGATGTGACTCTGGACCCTGATACAGCACACTGTAAACTCATCCTGTCTGAGGATGGAAAACAAGTGAGTCATGGACATTTCTGGTTGTTGTTTTCTGGAAGATTCTGGAAGAATCTCCCAGAAAACAACAAGAGATTCTCTAAATATGTCTGTGTCTCAGGAAAACAAAACATCTCCTCTGGAAGGTTTTACTATGAGGTTCAGGTTAAAGGAAAGTCTGATTGGAATCTAGGAGTTGCCAGAGAGTCCATCAACAGGAAGGAATTCTTTCTGGGACCTAACGATGGTTTCTGGACTATAAGGAGGGTTGGAAATGAGTACTGGGCTCACACTGACCCTTCTGTCCGCCTCCCTGTAAGAGAGGAGGTCCAGACAGTGGGAGTGTTTGTGGATTATGAGGAGGGTCTGCTCTCCTTTTATGATGTGGAGGCCAGAGTTCATCTCTACTCTTTCACTGGCTGCTCCTTCACTGAGAAACTCTATCCATTCTTCTGTCCTGGTCTTAATGATGGTGGTACAAACTCTGCTCCTCTGATCATCTCTCCTGTCGACATGGACTGATCTCAGGGGAGATGATGGAAACATGTCTCCTCCGAATTCAAAAAGAAGACATGAAGTTTGTCCCCTCCAGTAAATGAATTTAAAAACTATTTCGTAATTTAAAATATATATCCTTCTATATTAAAATGGCCTTGTGGACGGACGGTGGATGTCACAAACATAACATGCCCATATACGTACGGGGACCATATACACCTTGAGTTTCAGGCAGCGCACAAACGTGCTGATTTGATTAGCTGAGGTTCGCGTGACGTAGTTCTCTTATCAACGCTACCACACGTCTAGGTGTTCAGGCCGCGAGGGTCTGTGGTCGGCGCTGGGTGGTGGACCTCACAAACCTAACATGTCCATATATGCCTTCATGACTAGTATTAAAAATGTATTGTCGGGGCGTCCGCTGGCCTAGTGGTCAAGGGTTAGGGTTAGGGTAACCACATACAGTACTAGGATACCACATACTAGGCTATGATGCCTGCTGGCGTCGCCGGTTCGATTCCCGATCTGGACTACCTTTGCCGCATGTCATTCCCCATCTCTCTCCCCATTTCCTGTCAGTCTACTATCCTATCAAATAAAGGCATAAAAAGCCCCAAAACAAATCTTAAAAAATTTAAAAATAAATAAATTATGTATTGTATTTTTAATGTCAAATGTATTTGTATTTAAGTTCATAAAGTATAATTAAAAACGAATTTGGAAAAAAATGGAAAAAGGATTCCAAGTACAAAATAGCAAAAAGAATTTCAGGATTAATAATAATTAATATGTATAATATAATAATAAAATAATTGCAAAAATAGCAGATCTACAAGATCAAAACGTGTTGCAGAAGTCCTGGGAAGACTTTTTATCTGTTCGCGGATGAGAGTCAAAGTATTTTCAACTCTGACACCGTCGATTTGTGTGCACCTGTCAATTTGTTTTTCTGAGCGGTGCAAACCGCTCCTATACGTGGCTGTGCGTATGTCTGTAGCCTTTTTCCTCAGCGTTTTGCCGTAGCAAAATGTGTGTACGTAGCATCATGTTTGTCTAGTGATGTCATATGTCGTATGTCGGGGCGGCATAGCTCAGGGGTAGAGAAACTGGTATTAGAGCACGAAGGGTATAAATCCCGAAGGGTTCCCAGTTCGAATCCGGGCTCCCCCTGAGTTAATGTCGAAGGGTCCTTGGGCAAGACTCTGAACCCCTAATTGCCTCCGGTGAGTAGGTTGGTGCCTTGCATGGCTTCCTCCGCCACCGGTGTATGAATGTGTGTGTGAATGGGTGAATGTAATGCACAATCTATGTAAAGCGCTTTGGATTAAAAGCGCTATATAAATGCACCATTTACCATTTATGTCTGTAGCCTTTTTTCCTCAGCGTTTTGCCATAGCAAAACGTGTGTGTGTGTGTAGCATAGCCTGTACATCCTAGACTCAAATCCTAGTCTGAAGTCACTGCTCACTTCACATTGGGTGTGATTTTTCTTCTTTCTTCTTTGGTATGACCTGGAGTAAAAGTACAATACTTGCCTTCAAAGTTTGGTGGAGTCGAAGTGAAAGTAATGAAAATTGGAAATACTCACGTAAAGTAAAACATACATCAAAATTGTAAATTAAGTACAGAACTAAAACCACTGCGTACATCAGCCTCTAACAAGGTGGAAAAGCAAACAGCCCATCAGTCAGTCAGTCAGTCAGTCAGTCAGTCAGTCAGTCAGTCAGTCAGTCAGTCAGTCATCCTGTGTACATACTGTTAGCGACATGGAAAAGCCTGTGTAGGCTACTGTACGCGAGTTTAGAAACTCTAGGCTTGCTAAGGGAAGGAGCGCTCGTTTTCACCAGCGTCGGCAGGTTAGCTACTCACCAGCGTCGGCAGGTTAGCATTTCACCAGGTTAGCATTGACCCGCGTTAATTTAGCTGAGGTTAAGGTTAGGGTTAGGGTTAGGGTTAGAGTTAGAGTTAGAGTTAAGGTTAGGGTTAGGGTTAGGGTTAGGGTTAAGGTTAGGGTTAGGGTTAGGGTTAGAGTTAGAGTTAAGGATAGGTTTAGGTTTTGGTGCACCTCTGCCGCGGTCCAAGTGACTACAATGGAGCGCTCCCTACCTCCGGTTCAGCCAATCACAAGCTTCAAAAATGAGTGCGGGCGTGGTTTTCCCTTAGCAAGCCTAGAGTTTCTAAACTTGCGTACTGTACTGTACTGTACTGTACTGTACTGTACTGTACTGTACTGTACTGTACTGTTAGCGACATGGAAAAGCCCAGTGTGCTGTACTTAGCGATGTGTACCCGCTGGTCAAACAGTATGCTGACAATAATGTCAAAGGCTAATAGACGTACAGTATTATGACGCCTGGATGCACAATGAACCAATGAACAGGCATGGATGACAGCTGGGAAGCACACGCAGCAGTAGCTGCCAAGTGGAGGCAGTCAGTAGGCTCTCTACTCGTCAGAGACTTATTAGAACGGGTATATCATTATTTTATGCTTTAACTATCGAAAAATAGCAGATATACAAGCTCGCAGCGCGGCACCGAGTGCCGCGCTGCGAGCTTGTAGATCTGCTATTTTTGAAAAATCGTGATGATTAGAATGTTGACCCGATTCTATAAGTGTCTATTGAAAAGGTTTTTTGAAAAAAACCTATGTTTCTATGTCAGCAATCTGGCCAGCCATCGTCAAAGAAAAGGTCCCTTTCACTTAACTGGAGCTCATTTAGTCTGTTCTTGAGAGACTACTATGTCAGTGGTTCTCAAACCTTTTCATGTGAAGGACCCCCAAAATGATATTTATTTGGCCACGGACTTCCAGGGACCACTCCAGAAGCAAAATTTGAGTTACAAACGTTTGCTTTGAAAATACATAATATTCAAAGATTTGCACGCATTTTCACGACTTTTTCAAAAATAGCAGATCTACAAGCTTACAGCGCAAAATAGCAGATCTACAAGCTTACAGCGCGGCACTCGGTGCCGCGCTGTAAGCTTGTATATCTACTATTTTTCACTGGTTAAAGCATTCAATAATTCTAGGCCGAAATGGGTTAAGAAACGAGCTCTGTGATTCAACACCTCCACGGAGCACCTCTACTCTGAGGCTGAGCCCAACTCACCTCACAAGCAAACAAACTATTCTGAGAAATTCCACGCATAAAGACAAAAACAACACCCAATGTGAAGTGAGCGGTGGTCGTGCTTGCATAACGTCTTCAGATTAGGATTTGAGTCTAGGATGTACACAGGCTATGCTACACACACACGTTTTGCTATGGCAAAACGCTGAGGAAAAAGGCTACAGACACACGATGATGACATCACTAGATAAACATGATGCTATGGGGGAAAAAGGGTCACTCCTTGCTGTGACATTAGCGAGTTTAAGCTAGATGGTTTTCAATACGGCAACGCCAGGCGGACTACGGCTGCTATGACGTAATCGCCGTAGCGATCAAAATGGTTAAGCAAAGCCTCGGCGGCGACGGGTTCCCACCCCTTTCACTGAACGCTTTGGTTCCCATGGCGACGCGTACACACAGCGGACGGAGTAGGCGCTACGTGGGAAGGGACCTTCTGCCGTAGTAGAGGCGGCCGCGGCGACGGCAGGTTGATCTACCGAGCGCGGATTATTTCCGATTACCGTTGTCATCCGCCGTTGCCGTAGCGAGCTTAAACTCGCTAATATTTCACACCCTGCTGTGAGCAATGTGCTGAGACTGCATGCACACACACACACACACACACACACACACACACACACACACACACACACACGCGCGCATGCACACGCGCATGCACACACACACACACACACGAACACACACACGCGCATGCACACGCGCATGCACGCACACAACATTCATTCTCTTCCCACTAGTCTGGGATCACTTCACTTTACGGGGTTTGATCCGGTTGGGAGCGGAAACCACTTTACGTCATGTTGTAGTCCTAGACGGACTACACTTTGGCCGGAACTATCAACCGGATTCAGTTTTAACCCAAAATATTCCCCTACACCCAAGGACATAGTTTTAGGGCCTACCTAATAAACACCTTGATGCGGAGTAGTTTTGCTTTCGAAAAATTTGTTTGGTATGTGCATCTTTTAGTCCAACTCGTAGCGACTGGCAAGACTACACTAGGCTTCTCGAGCATTTTAATAGTGATTGGGGAAACAAACGAGGGGAACCAAATCAAAGCGACGCCGCTTCTTCTAGTGGTTTCCGCGCTTTAGGCGGAAACCAAACGGTCTGTTGTGAACGAACACCAGGCTTTCTCCCTAGAAAGACTGGTGGGCGAGGTTACTTCCCACAGACACAGTAAGCACATCAGACAGACTCAGAGCAGAGCTAACGTCACTATATTACCTGAGCAACGTGA